>NC_056733.1:1424476620-1424554120 GCF_019279795.1 Protopterus annectens | reverse complement strand
TACGTGTTTTTAGTAGTCTGCCTTGTCCTGATTGTGACTTTGAGAAGTTACGTTTGTTTTACATAGTTTACCAGTGTGTATATATGTAATCCTTTCCTGAGCTGTAGTCTGCCTTATCCTGATTGTGACTTTGAGAAGTTACGTTTGTTTTACATAGTTTACCAGTGTGTATATATGCAGTCCTTTCCTGAGCTGTTGCACTGTGCATGGTTTGTACTTAAGCAGAAGTAGATTATGTGGATCCACGAAGATGGGTCTGCCTTTTGTCTCCCGTGTGGAGGGGTGTTGATATTGTATGTGGGGAGGTGTGTGGATATTTTAGGTGAGATGTAATTAGGATGAGTATTTGTGACATCTAGCCAGATGACCACTGGGAGCGATAGTTTTAGTAAAAAGGTAATATGGTCAATAATTCAGAAGTGCAGAAAGTGACTGGACATGTGCATGTAGCAATGCTTATGCCTTTTGCCCCGGTATCCAAACCCTTAGCAGCATGTTCCTAGCTGAATAAGTCTTTATCAGTTGAAGTTGCCTACCACAAGGCTGCTGGGGGTTACAGTTTTATAATATAATGGCTTTGGCACTGATTAGATTACAGAAGGGTAGTTTAACTGGCTACGTACATATTTTATTCTTTATTTCTCAAAAAGGAGGAACATGCATTTGGAAGGGGCTGGGTATATGGGTAAGAAATATTTTTAAAAAGCTTAGTGATTGCTTGGAGGGTTAGTTGTCTAGGGCAATGGTTATTATGTCAGTCAGCTTTTGGAGGGGTTTGTGAAAGTGAGTAGGAGAATATTGTAACTTGTTAACAGTTTTATTTACTTCAGGAAATTGAGAAGACCACTGCATTATTTAGAATGCATTGCTAAAGGTGCAGTCAAAATGAAATGGGGGCACTTGAATCCTGGAGTGCTGTTCCTGTACTAGAGAGTATCAATGGAGAGTGATGAACAGCTATAATTGTTTGATACTTTGTGTGATTGGAGGAAGTGAGAAAATGTTTGCCTTGTCATCTAATGTCTGACTTCAGCATTGTCCATGGATGTTGGGGGAGGTCTTTTTTCTTCCAGAACATTCATTTTACTGCAACATATTCTTCAAATGGAGCTGATGGGTTGTTGGAATATAATTTTGTTGCAGTGTCTTGAACTTGGAACTTGTTGGAAAGAGGAGTCCATCATCGCTACATTATTCTATAGCATTCAGTAACTGCACAGTGCTAGGGATATTCTAGACTGCTGGGGCTTTATTTGCTAAACCATAATCTATGATTACTGGGAATGTAGGCGAAATTAAAGAAATCCCAATCCCTCCAAGCTACACGCTCTAGGGACCTAAACCTTGTCACCACAATAAACAGAACATGCTGGAGGGATAGATTCCTGTCCCAGAGACTTCCCATACTCTGGAACTATCTTTATCAAACAAAGCTCCTCACTCTTCAAGCAAAATCTTGATGATTGGATGGGAGATGGGAAATTCACACCTGGGGATCACTTCTGTGGCTCTGCTTGACAGGGGCACAGGAAAATAATTTTCTTGGGTGGCGAAAGACAGGGTACCTTTTTGGCTAGGCTTATATAGGCCCTAGGGCCAATAGCCTAGTACCTACCTATGACTGCTGCTGCATTTTGCAATAAAACTTCTGACTGTATCCCATTCAGCATTATTTTATCTTATACCCACTGATTGCTGTGATTAGTTTTTGCTCAAATAACTCCCAGCAGGTACTGAAAATGAATGCAAGTAGTCAATAAGTGGAGAATATCGGGAGCCTCAAGATTGTTAGTACATTATTCACTGGACAGAGTAAGTGTGGGGTGTTCAAAAGACACTAACAAGCAATAATTTCGTGATCTAAACAGTAGTCCTATGACTGTAGGGTATCAAGGAGGCATTGCTACTGTTTTATTTACTGCAGAGTCAGTGATTGGAATTGCAGAGTGACTAGACAGTGTCATTGACAAATTAAGCTGGTGTTACACATACTCTGGTTACTAGAAACAATTTAGTCTTCAGCTGGGGCTGTGTGTTTTTGCTTTGTATTCCAGTTTATTTTGATAAGTTGGTTAAGGTATAAAAAACATTACTGAGGTAGTTAAGTTGAAACCTTTTTTAACTTTGTCCTCTTATCTTTTGCTGTGTGGTGCAGTTATGATTTTAAAGTATAGGTTACTGGTGTTTATAGCTATTGTATTAAGAATTTTCTGTTGGGGTAACTGAGGTATCTAATAAAACATGAGGCACTATGCATGTATGCCCCATGCTTTTATAAATGTGTAAACATTTTCATGCATGTATGATCTGCAAAATATATACAGTAACACATGCAGATGTGTGCAGAACTTTTTGTGTAATATGTATTGTTTGTAAGTATTCATGTAAACTTAACACCAACCTTGCACATTATCTTACAAAAAGCCCTTTCCCTGATAGCATCACTACACAAGACACTTGGAGACATGCTTCCTACCATTATGTAGGCCTTACTTTAAACCTAACCCACAAATTCTAGCACACTAGTTCCCAGCCCTAATCTGGAAACTCCTCATAGAAAGACATACACATGTGCAGCACTAAAGCTATTTCCTTATCTAACCCTGACCAGCACACACACTCACCCCTAAGACATTTTTAACAAGATGCATCTTTACTAAAATATCACTTGTGCTATAGGCAGTCATACATTTATATAAGTGAAAACAAACCATATTGACCTAATCCCATTTGCAAGTATTTTACATCACAGACTGTAGTGACCTAATTTTAGTTGCAAACATTACACATCACATGCAATATACTAGCTCAGAAAAATCATTTCCCTAGTTTCACCAATTTGCTCATCCAGTGTCTCTAACAGAGTAGTCTGCAGGGAATCATTAAAAGTCTGCCAATTCATTACATTCCCAGAAAATGTTCCCAGTTACCTCTTTCTTCGCAATCACATCTCCAACATTTGCTGTCTTATCTGAGGAGAAATTTTCTGGAGTCTACTTGGGGTATAAAAATATCTATATAAAAATTTTCAAGTAAAAATCCTAAATCATCTATATTTTGTTGCATGTTTGGGAGGCAAACATATCCCCCGTTGTTTCTTTGTGAATTGTTTATCCAGTCTGTCTTCCCAATCTTTTCTGACCTCTTCTGACTGATTCTTTTAGTTATCATGCGATATTTTGACTTCCCCTCCCAGATAAAATCCTTCAGCTGTTTATTAATTGCTATGCACGACTTCTTCTCTAGTTGGTAAAAGTATGCCTGACCTGTGTGCAAGAATAAAGGGACTAAAACATTTTAACTGCTTATATCTTACTAGCCATATCCATATAACACAACTTCCAATTTCTCAGTTTTTGTATTGTATAGTCTCTTCCCACATATTCTTGGCTGACGCACTGGAATCATTTTTAATCCAAATTACTTAATTTTGCCATGTCCCCATAAGTTTGGATATTGCTGAACCAGTTGGCGTGTGGATACATAATTTACCACTATTGTCTTTGTTTTGGTTTCATTAATTTTGTATGCAAAAAGGATCTGATACGGTCTCAAAAATGTTCTGAAACACTGTAATAATCTTTTCTGGTTTTATCCAGTATAAAATAATATCATCTTCAAATAGAGTCTGCTTTTCTTGACTACCATAACAATTATATCCTTGCATTTCTGAGTCTTATTTTCTTTGTCAGTGGTTCTAAATATAATGCAAATAACAAAGGGGAAAGAAGACACCCCTGCCTGGTTCCTGTGCTCAAGCAGAAGTTGTCAGAGAGGAACCCACCATCTCTAATTTTCACCTCTGATCCCTCATATATCCTTCTAGTCAGCCTTCTAATTTTATCAGGAAATACCAATGTTTCCATTGCCCTGCTCATAAAGGCCTAGCTTACTCTGTCAAATGCTTTCTTTGCATCAAGGCTCGCCAGCAACAGTGGTATTTTGTTATGTTCTGCTTCCCTCTGGATCATTACTGTTATTATAGACTTGAACACTTTAAAATCCATGGTTTAATATTGAAATGGGCCTGTATGAAGCTGTATCTGATGGATCTTTATTCTGTTTAGGTATTACAGCTACCACTGCTTTCTTCCAAGATGTTGGGGGTTTATATTTCCTCGAAGAGCCATTTCATCGACCCTAAAACCGCAAACTTTCAAAACATCAAACCTCCACATAAAAACATCTTTCCCTTGGAAAGAAATCGCTTTCCCTACAAAAACACTAGCAAATAACCACAAAAACTACAAAGTGGGGGGCTTTGCCCCCCACACCTTCACTAACTAAATATACCTACTCCGAGATTGCGCTACAGCAGGGTAAATGGCAAACTGATGAGGATGACTAAGCAATTTCTTTCCCAAGGAAAGAAATCACTTATGTGGATGTTCAATGTTTTGTTTTGAATTTTCACCGTCTCAAGTTCGATGAAGAGGCGTTCTATCAAACGTCTCTTAGAGGAAATAATAGGAAGCTGGTGGTGGCACTTCGCCTCCTCTTAAAATGCTGTTAAACAAAACATTCCAGATCTTTATCAGTTTTTTCCCTCATAGCTTCCAAACCTCTACCAAAATACCATCTATTCCTGGCGATTTTCCTGTAGATTGGTTATACATAATTTTTTTATTTCATTTCCTGCTATCCTAACTGTTAGTAATTGAGTCTCCTCTAACTCCAAGCTTGGCAAATTTAATTCTTCCATAAATATTTCTATTCGTACCATTTCTTGATTTCCATATCTGTCTACTTTATACAGACTTTCAAAGAATTTCCGAAATATTTCTAATACTTTTACAGAATCTGTTGCTCTTTTCCTTGTTATAGGTTCCCTGAGCTTGGTGACGGCCCTTTCTACTTTCTGTTGCCTGAGTCATTGTGCTAAAAGTTTTTGTGCTCTAGAGTTAATGCACGAGTTTAGAATGATTGCTGTTAGTATTATCAAGGTAATCCCTTATTTTCTGTTTAGCATTCTGCACTTGGTCCTCCTCTTGATCTGTGGGATTCACCCTACTTTGCAATACTTTAATATTTGTCAGTCCCTCTAAATAATTTTTGTTACTACGTAACCATATCTCCCTTTCTTTTGTTTCCACTTTTTTTAAACTCCACTTTAATTTTATCCCACTCCCTAACTATATTTTCAGAAGAAATTTCTGTCTTTCTAACAGCTCCTGAATAATTTCCACTACCCATTCCTTAAATTCCTAACTTTTTTCAACATATAGATGGTAAAACACCACTGTTTTATTTTTATTTCATTACCCTGTGTTTTTTTATTTTAGTTAATAGTTTGAGTGCATATCAAGACCTTCAATTAAATGCGCATGTTCCTGTGAAATGTAAATTCTGTCTAGCCTGGCCCAGTTTTTGTATCTTGGGAATTATATGTAAATTCACTCTGAACTTTTAGTACTGAATTCGCATCTTCCATGCCAAATATTTTCATATTCACATGTTCAGTTCTTTCCAAGTGTGTCTCCTGTAGCATAGCTGTTTCCACTCTACATTTTTAATGTAGTCCACTACTCTTTCTTTTTTGTATTTATCTGTGAGGCCATTTGCTTTGAAAGACATTACAGAAAGCATCCTTGTCTTAAAAAGTTATTATTTCCACCCTTTATAACAGCTTTTTCATTAAATGTCCAGTTCCAGCTTTTGTGTCAGGTTGATCTTCTATACAGTTGTTTTTTGTCATATTCATATGATCCTATGTCACATCTTGAAAAACATTTTGTTTTATTAAAGCCCTCAAACAAAAAAAGAAAACCCACCCCCAATACCCCCATAAAACATATTTACTTGATAACGTACACAACTCTGTACATCTTCAAATATTGAAGTTTAACTTTCCTAATAGGAAAATACAGTTGTGTACAGTCTTATCATAACAGTAGATGTCCTTCTCTTCACTGTTGCAGTATTCCGTACATAAGGGATGTCCCTTCCCGCGCAGCCTGCTGCTCGGCCAGTATAGGTAAGCTTGAAAAGGATCTTGTTTGCACCGTACCTCACATTGTATGTTTCCTGCACAGAACACATGGCATAAAAGAGACGTACATACGCAAATATACAGGACTGATTTGCCCCAGAAGAGAACAATTGTCAAAGGACAAAGGAGTCAGTGCACATCTAGAAGGAAAAAAAGCAGAATAAACAAGAGTGGGTTGAAGGGAGCGAGAGAATACTGCAACAGTGAAGAGAAGGACATCTACTGTTATGGTAAGATTTAAAACAACTGTATTATGTCCTTCCATGTCATTGTTGCAGTGTTCGGTACATAAGGAAGAGTAAAAAAGCTGAAGAAACAGAATGGGAGGTGGAAGGCTGAGAAGAGCCCTCAACAAACCCACACAAAATGGTTTCAGCAAAACCTGCTCTAGCCTTAGTAATCCTATCCAACTTATAATGCTTAGTAAAGGTATGCATGATGGACCAAGTAGCAGCTTCAAGGACTGAGTTCATACATTTATAAGCCTAGCCCTGTCTTAGTTGCATTTCGCCACTATGCCTTTTTCACCAGTCTGCTTGCCACAAATTTCTTTTCAATGGTCCACTTAATCTATGTCTGCGCTCTCCTCTCCAGTGGAGTATATCTGCAATATCCCAATGGTACCCAGATTTTCTCAACACAAGATGAGAGTGTCTGAATGAATCAGTCCCAGGTGCTCTCTCTATTTTGTACGTGGATTTTGATTCATCTCCTTCCTAGTCTCTGGGTGATGAATCACGTCCTCAGCAGGATTCTTCTGGGGCATGCCTAAGAGTCTCTGGGTGCCCCGCTTGTTTGTCAGCATTTTTGATATTCAACATACAAGTCAGCATTCCACATATGTCAGGCACAGGTCACCTCTGAGCAACAGGTGGAGACTACAATTGAGCTCTGGGTTTTGAATCAGGCAGCTTTTGTCAGTCGGCATACATTCTTTTGAGTTTGAGATCCTTTTTTTGTCTGGTCAGTGAGCCTTTTGGGGGACTTCAAGCTGCAGCAGGTGTCTGGTCAGATACATTCCGAGACTCACCTTGATCTAATCATAGGTGGTCCATTGATGTTGAGCATAGGGGACAAAGGATCATGAACAGGGTGATATGTGATCCCTTCATGATCAGGTGGGTGATCAACCAGGTTTTCCTTTTTAGCAGTCATGGCAATCATGTAGAAAGGCTACTGGGTTTTCTATCCTAGATATCTTTTGACTTTTTCTGTGCTTTGCCACCTATACCTATGCTGTAGCTAGCCTTGTTTTTCCCAAAGGGTATGACTATACATTTTTCTGAGGATTTAACTCTGGGCCATGGCTCTGGCATCTGTGTTTTTTCTGGTCATCTCCCAGGTGAGAGTTTTCGTCAATCAATGTTTTTCGAGTTTGGCTCATCTTTGTTTAGATGTGAACAAACAAGTGAAGTTAACCCCCCTGTGTTTGCTGGTACCTCACACAGAAGGAGAGTCTGACAACAAGACAAGGGTGGACTGAGAGACTGTGGTGGCAGGACCCAGATTGGCTTGACATGCTTGTGTGACCAGCAACCAGCAACTCTGTGGCTGTGGGTTCTGTTCAAACTTTGGCAATTTGGATGTGATGTATTTAATATTCCAAGTGAAGGATTTAGCCTGATGGTCTGCTGGGTATTGTGTGAGCCTTTGCCTGTATGAGGTGAGCTGTGTGGACAAAAAGTTGACCTCTTATGGCCTTGGTGACTGTCTCAAAAAGTCAACCAAGTTTGAGAGGGAAGATCAGGCCAAACAAAAACTGACCATTTACAAATTGAGTCTGGATCCCCTCTCATCCCTTTTAGTTTTATTTATATGTTCCTCCATCTCCATGGGGCTGCAGATAAGGCTTGTCAAGCTAATGGTGAAGTGGGCTGTAAGGGTCTCCAGCTGCTGGGGCACCATCGCCGGCATGCCAGGTACAGTCGCAGTGGCCCCCTTCCTTAAGGCTCCTGAGCTATCCTCTGTCCTAAACCATGAAGCCTACTGTGGGGTTTAATTCCTTCATCTCATGGGACACACACCCCCGGGGACACCATCCGTCCCATGGATGCTGTGTGCTGTGTTTTTGCCTTAGCAGTTCTCGTTGGGGAGACAATTGGGGGGAATAGATTTGGAATAGATATCTCCTTTTGGGAGTTGAGGGGGGGGAGTATGGCACCTACTGAATGGTGTGTATGTAATTTTTGTTGTGTCATTTTTTGATTTAATTTTCACATCATTTTTAGGTTTTTCTGGCTCCTTCCTCCTTCCTCTATAATTCTACATAGCTAATTCTCTTTTTGATTCTCTAGAAGTTTTTTTCTCTTTCTTCTTAAATTTAGCTTTTATGATTTATTTTAGCTCTTAGTTTTTTACTTATAATGATCAAAGGTGTTGTCCTTTCAAGGATTTTGCTCTATCTTCTCCTAGCCTTTTTTATGGCTTTTATGGCTTGGCTGGGGCCTGGTCTCCTGACTTTGACCCTTTGCCCAGAGTCTTTGGTTGTTTTTTGATTTTTGATTTCCTGTATCCTGATCCCTGTAGCATTTGTTAGAAATGATTCAGATTTTTGAGTAATGTTGTTACAATGGCACCACTGGCTCAGGGGCCTTAAAGGAGACCACACTAGTTAGTTGTAGAAGTGTGAACTTTTGAGTTTTTTTTTCACTGTTTTTTTTTTTTCAGGTGGGGGCGGGATGAGGACCTCCAGCGAGATTAGTTTATGATCTGATTGGTGTGCAACCTCTTGAAGAAGGCACCAGAAGATGCAATATCTCTATTGGGATGAGCTCTAATAGAAGCAGACAGAGATTTGCCATGAAGAGAATAACAAAAGGAATTTTCCTTGGATATCTTGGAGATGGTTTGCTTAGAAGCAACCAAACCCAAAGCCCTGGGATGAAAGGAAACTGAAAGCTGATCAAACTTACTAGTCATAGTTTTATGTAAATAGTACCCGAGGTGTCTGTGCAAATCCAATTTATGCAGGACCCTCTCAGTAGCAGACTGAGGAGAAGGGAAAAAGGGAGTTGTACCATCTGATTCAAGGACAACTCATTGACCACCTTGGGCATAAAAGAAGGATTAGTATGAAGGGAAACCCTTTCCCTGTGAAAAATCAACAAAGGAGAAATGAAGAGTGAAGGACTGGGCCTTCAAAGAAGAATAGGCCAAGTCAGACTAGAGCAACTCACAAATAAGAGCGGATCAGAGGGCCCCCCACTGAAAAAGGGTCCTGGTTATGAGCATGGTACAAGACCAAAAAATCTCTTCCACTTGGACATATAAGATTTTCTGTTTGATGGTTTCCTTGCCTCCTGTAAAACCCTGAGCACGTCCTCAGAAAAGAGGTGTCTATATCACCCACAGTGTCAGTTGCAGAATGGACAGGTGTGGATGGATGAGAAAACCCCTTGTCCTGGTGTGAGGAGATTCAACCGAAGAGGTAACTTGTGATTGCCCCTGGCCAGATGCATTGGGGGGGTGCTGGTGCTGTCTTGGCCAAACAGGAGTCACTAGCAAGATTTTTGGGGAGTCCAGCGGAATCTTCTGCAGGTCTCTTGGAAGTAGAGGAAGAGGAGGGGAAAGTAAATAACCCTCCCCATCCACAGAGAGGATAGGGTGTCCATCTTCCAGGCTAGATGGCATGGCACTCTGGAACAGAAGAGAGGAAACTGGCTGTTCAGAGGGGAGGCAAAAAGATCTACCTGAGGAATTCTCCACCATTGGACAATGTCCAGAAACATGTCTCTGTGAAGCATCCATTCTTGAGTCTCTGTTTTGGACTTGCTCAAAGAGTCTGCCACAAGATTGTGCTCTGAAGGGGTGTATGCTGCCTGAAGAGTTAACTGACAAATGAGAGCCACTTCCCAAGTCTGAAGCACCATCCTGCAGAGGAAGTAAGATTTTATGCCCCCCTGCTTGTTGACATACCACATCATTGTATTGTTGTGTGTGTAAACCTTCAAGGGGCCCAGAGAAAATATGGGGTGAAAAGCCTGAAGGGTCAGAATTGGAGCCCTCATCTCTTGTGTTATGGTCCAACTTCTGATGGGGAGGCTGAAGACCCTGAACTTTCAGGTGACTGAGATGACCCCCCCACCCCATGTCCGAGGCATCAATGAACAGCTCTTGAGAAGGAGTCTGAAATGGGTGGTTTGGGTTGAGCATGAACTGTTGAATCCACCACTTAATTCCTTCTTAAGACAAGGAAGGAGAGGAACACAAAAGTCCAGAGGGTGACGATGCTGCAGCCAAACTGATGTATGAGATATCATTGAAGCTTCTGCATAATGCAGTCTGGCAAGAGGAAACATCAAAATAGAAGAGGCCATGAATTCCAGGACAACCCCCCCCCCCCATCCCTGATTGTAGGAATAGAGGCCAACATTGGCAATGTCCGGGTCCTGTAACCCAGATGCAAATGATCCTGAAAGGGAGACAGGATGGACTTTTGGAAGCTGATCGTAAACACCAGACTTTGAAGAAGAGAGAGAATGAACTGCAGATCCTGCAACAATCGACTGGGAGAAGGTCTAAAGCAGCAGGTTATCTAGGTAAGGAAAAATCTGAATGCCTTGGACCCTGTAGAAGGCGATCACAGGGGCTAGGCATTTTGTTAATACCCTTCGGGCAGTAGAGAGGCTGAAGGGCTAAAGCAAGAACTGAAAATGAGAGGAAGACGCAGAGGAACGTGAAAACTTCCTGAAGAGAGGGTGAATAGAGATATGAAGGTAGGCATTTTTCAGATCCAAGGACACCAGAAAAGCCTGGAGTAATAAAAGAGGAAATGGAGTTTGAAGAGTAAGCATTCAAATGGAAGGTTCTTGAGTGTTGTGCCAGGAAAAATCCAAAGTAGGTCTCAAAGTGCCCTCCTTTCATGGAACCAAGAACATCCTGTTATAAAAACCCCAATCCACTTGGGAAGGGAGGATAGGTTGAATGGTCCTTTGGCCAAGTAGGGACCCTAGAACCTCTGGGAAATGAGGAAGTTGAGGAATCCTAGAAAAAGGAGGGAGAGATTTCCATGCCATGAAGTAACCCTGATGGATGATAGAAAGAACCCACGAGTCTGAAGTGACGAGATGCCAATTTGGAAGACAAAGGGAGAGCTGAAGGGGGCAAAGGAGGCTGGTCTAAAGGGAGGGGGGATGAATTGTCAAAGAGAACCAGGCTTATCGGATAAAGGAGGCTTCTGGGCCACAGAAATCTGAAAAACCTTAGCAGAGGGGGCCTGCCTCCCACCCTTTCTGCCTTTAAAGGCCTGGTGGGATTGCCTGCAAACAAAAGAAGATAAGACATCGGTCATCAGTTATCTTCAGCCCCCTTTTTCCCATTTTCTACATGGGGTCGGGGTATCGTTTTTAACTGTCACCATCTCTCTCGATTTCAGTGCCGCACACCTGCCTTCATCAGCATTCATGTCTGACTGTCATAGATCTTCTTTCACACAGTCCATCCACCTGTTTTCTGGACATCTCGTTTCCTCTTACCTTCTTCCTCTCTGTCCCAGATCTTCTTCAGCAGATTGTCTTCTGCTTTTCTGCACATCTTTTTTCTGCAATTGGAGCTACTTTGGCTTCTGCTTTATGTTCTCCTTTCTTCATATGTCTGTGTGCATCTTACCACCCTTCTCAGGCACTTCATTTCCATCACCTCTAGCTTTATTTGTTCTGCCTTTACTGGCCAGGTTTCTGTACCATACAGTAGTACTGGTCACACCACTGTCTTATACACGTTATTCTTCAGCTTCTTTGGCATTCTTCTGTCATACACCACACCTGACACACTGTCAGTTGGCTGCAGCCTCTCTGATTCTAACTGAGCTCTTCATTCAGACGTCCTTGATCAACCACACCTTCCAGATACTTGAAGCTGTTTACCTGTTCCACAAGCTTCCCTTCTATCTCAGTTCTTCACTTCTTCTGATTTCTGCAATTTGCTGCCATTACCACTGTCTTATTTGTGCATAATTTCATCCCATGTGCCATTAGTTTCACATTCCATTCTCCTTTGCTGAAGTTCTTGCTCAGAGTCCCCTCCAACCTGTTTGCTAATGTAGTCCATCACCAATGTGAACAGCAAGTAGGCTTGGAGTGGAACCCTGGCGTACACCTACTCCCCCTGGGAACTGCCTCTTTGAGGCCAAACACTGTTTGTACTTAACCTGCACTAGTTCTAACAATGTTTCTGGGTCTTTGAACCACCACAGTATTGCCCAGAATGGCTTTTTTGGTCCTACACTTTCTCCAAGTCTATGAATGCCCAGTTGGGACTGTTCTTCATCTCTAGCTTCTTCTCAAACTATCTGTCTAACTGCAAGCATCAGGTCAGTTGTGCTGTATCCTGATCTGAATCCGAACTTCTCATCTCCCATCTTACATTCTACTATGCATATCTGTTTATAAATCACCCTCCCCAGAACTTTCATGCAATGTGATAGGAGTCTGATGCTTCCATACTGCCCACAGTTGTGGATGTCCCTTTGTTCTTGTACACTGGCACAAATATGCCTATTCTCCAGTCATCCAGGATACACCTTTCTCTCCACTCTGTTGCGAGTACCCTCAGGTGCCATTTCTCCCCCATCTCACCCAGCATCTTTATCATATCTGCTGTCACCTCATCTGATCCTGCTGCTTTCCCTGGCTTCATTTTCCTTAGTGCTATTCTTACTTCCTTCTAGGGTGAGTTTCTCCACTTCTCTCATTGTAGGCTGCTTCTGGGGCAGTACAGCTTCTGTGGGGTTTCTTCATTCAGAAGCTGCTGGAAATACTCCTTACATCTGCCTTTGATGTCCTGTGGACTGGTGAGCAGGTTGTTGCTGGCATCCTGTAACTAGTCTAGTCCTTTCCTGTAACTAGTCTAGTCCAGATACAGATTTGCTGTATCCAGGACGGTTTGTAAGCTTCTGAGCAGTGCCAAAGTCTACTCTTCAAT
Organism: Protopterus annectens; assembly: GCF_019279795.1. Classification (NCBI taxonomy): domain Eukaryota; kingdom Metazoa; phylum Chordata; order Ceratodontiformes; family Protopteridae; genus Protopterus; species Protopterus annectens. The sequence continues at coordinate 1,424,541,210 of NC_056733.1, read as the reverse complement.
TTTTCCCTTAGATCTACTACTACTCTCCTCTCCTGCACTTTTATTAGCTTACTAGTCTAGCACTTTACCAGACTTCTTTTAGCAATTATTGCAGCACACACAAAGGCTACCAGCACTAAATGTTCTACAAGGAAACTGCTCTAGTACTTATTAATGCCTACCCCTCCAGACATGTCTAAAGGTCAGTTCCCTGTGCGTTTTCCTGTAAACCTGGTGAAATTGGGCATCCTAAGGCAATGTAGCAACTGCCTCGTACACTGAAAATGCTCTCCTTTTACCTCCCAACACTCAGACTTGCAAGAGATGCACTTATATAGCCAAACTGGAAGCAAAGCACTCTCCAGCCAAATCCGGAATAGATGGTCAAGAGGAGAAGATCAACACCTGCATCATACCACATGGAACACACAGCCCTCCAGAACACATGCCAGCACTGCCTTCACATAAAAACACAAACCACACACCCACCTTCACAGAGGCTCTCAATATAAATCTACCCAAACAGCAGAGACCTCCAAGGCAGAAATGCACTTTACCAACACAACACTAATCAAGAGACTCCTAACTCTCTTGATTAAACAGTGTGCCACTCAACCAAAGCCCCTAAGGCAAAACAGCATGCCCAACACAGTAGTCATAGGTAACTCAATAGTGAGGCACACTGATGTCCCACTCAGGTTGAATAAGGAGAAAATAAGTCATCAGCCTGTCAGTTGCCAGGATCCACCACATAATGTATGCACTCAGGTCAGTCAACAACAGGCACAAATATGGGTCTGTCATTGTACATATGGGTGTGAATAACCTGAGATGTACCTCCCTGGACTACATGAAAAGAGACATGGTGGAGCTCTTGGATTATGTGGCCCAGGTGGGTATGACCCTAGCCCTGAACAGCATCATACGATCACCCAGAGTGATACCTCAGTACAAGCAGAAAATGATTGGCTAAGTTTCTGGTGTCATTCTAAGGGGATCCAGTATCTGTCTGCTTGGGATGACATGATTGACAGACATCGATGCTTTGCCAGAGATGGCCTGCATCTGTCACCCCTGGGCTTCTGGATACTGGCCAGTGCTCTTGCCACCCCTATAGTGCCTTTTTAGGTGGTGTTCCAAATACCAAATTACCACCGTAACAGCTACAAACAAATGCAATCTGAGGGTCATGCTGCTCAGCGCCCATGCCCAATAGAACCAGGACGCACTCCTCCAAGAAAGGAAGCCAATCTGGTGGTCCCCTGCCATAAACAAACTCTACAACAGAAGGAGGAAGCTGATGCGGAATAAGATGAAGTCCCAAGACTGGAAAAACTCCCTTATCAGCCTCAACAAAAAGTTGAAATCCCTCATCAAATCCTCCAAATCTAGCTATGAAAACAGAATTGCAGCAGATAGTAAAGACAACCACAAGGCCTTCTATAGTTTATGTAAAGAATCTCCACGGCAATACCCAAATTTGTTCTGAGCTACTGCACAATGGTTCCTCCTATACCGAGCACAATGGTTCCTCCTATACCGAGCCAACAGATAGTGCTAATATACTGGCCGACAGATTCAGTGCCAGCTTTACCCCCCCCTCCCGGGACCAGTCACAATACCAGTAGATTGCCAGGCACCCAGTATTACTGATGCACAGGTTAAAACAGCACTATCCAAGCCAAAGAATACAGCTTCTATGGGACCTGACAATATCCCTGGCTGTGTTCTAGTGTGCCCTGTTCAATCACAGGCTTACCTCAGGCTTTGTCCCTACCAAATGGCACACTGCTACAGTCCTCCCCCAGGAGGAGCAACTACAGACCCTGGGAACTATTGCCCCATTAGCCTGACGAGTCCGATATGTAAAGCTGTGGAATGCATCATCATGGTCCTACTAAACAAGGATATAGGGAATCTCCAAAATCTGGATCCCACACAGTTTGGTTTTGTGAAGGGTAGATCATGCCTGCTCAACTTAGTCAACTTCTTTGATTCGGTCACCAGAGCTGTGGATGAAGGCAAGGTGGTTCATACTGCCTACCTTAATCTGGCCAAGCCCTTTGATACCATTCCCCACTCAGAAGTGATAGGAAAACTCACTAAGCTAGGTATCAGCCCCTGTATTACTAGGTGGGTTTCAAACTGGCTCACAGGTAGAACCCACAGTGTGAAAGTAGCTAACTGCAAGTCAGACTGCTGACCAGTCATGAGTGGAGTCCCACAGGGTTCTGTCCTGGGTCCTCTCCTGTTTGGTATCTACTTCTCTGAAGTCCAGGCCAGCACAAAGGGACTCTGGCTGACAAAGTTCACAGAAAATTGCAAATTGGGAGCTATTATTAACTCCCCGTGTGGTGTCCATCCTACAGAAAGGCCTCACTGAGACCAACGACTGGTGTCAGAACCATGGCCTTAAGCTCAATGCCAAAAAATGTGTTATCCCCTTTGGGAAAAACCCGGTTCCCATGAATTACCACATTGATGGTAGTCCACTGAACACAGAAGACGTTATGAGACATCTGGGAACACAGGTTCACAGCAACTTCTCTTTTGACCACCACATTGCCACTGTGGTCAGAAAGTCCTTCTATGTGGCACATCTCATTACTAAGGGTTTTGCATCCAGGAAAAGAGAGTTCATTGTCTCCCTCTACCCTTCTCTCATTAGAGCAATCATGGAGTACAATGTCCCCATTTGGCATGTACCTCACTAAACACCTGCAACAACTGGAGAGGCCACAAAAGTACCTCAGAAAGGAGATCCTAGGCCTTAAACATTTGTCCTATATGGACAGCCTAAAAAAACTACCAACTATTCTCGGTCTCCTATCGCCTACTTAGAGGCGATCTCTGCTTGAGTTACAAAGCCATGTCTGACTCAGCTGTGTTTAGAAATGCTGCAGCTAAAGAAATCTCAATCCCTCAGCACTACATGCTCCAGAGGCCTCAACCTCATTACCATAATCAACAGAACATGCTGGGGGGACAGGTTCATAATCCAGAGACTGCCCATGCTATGGAATAGACTTCCCATACATGTCAAGCAGAGCACCTTACTGACACTCTTCAATCTTGATGAGTGGATGGGAAATAGAAAATTCCCCCCAGGGATTACTCCAGTGGCTTTACTTGACAGACACACTGACAACTAAGGTCGGGTGGCACGAGGACAGTGTAATCCTATGGGCTAGGCTTGTAAAGGCTCCAGGGCCATTAGCCTAGTACACACCTATGGACCTGTTCATTATGATGGGTGTCTGACTATCTTCTTTATCTGTCTGTCTTTGCCTTGCATTCTGATATAATTTCTTTGTACCACCTACTGAGTCACTTTCCAAAAGTTAGTAGAGTGCATCCGATGCCCTGTTCTTTGCTAGTGCAACTCCTTTCTTTGTTTTGTTAGCCAACCAGAATTCCTTCCTAGCCTGGTCAGTCTTTTATATCTCCCATTTTTTTTCCTGCACTCCTTTCTTTTCATCATTTCCTGGACTTCTGCATTCTATCACCAGCTTTCCTTGTGTAAATAAAATCGGATCCAGAAGTATAATTTCTGTGGAACTTAAGGATAGGAGAGACAAAAATATGTGTAAGGTCTTGCCAGACTTTGCCCTTCTCTTGAAGAGACCTAAAGAAGTCAGCAGCAGTCCCAAAATGATGAGTATTATTCAAAGGAGTATCCAACAAGTTGGCCTTAATGCCCTCGGGAAAAGACTAGAGATGATGCCAAGAATAATGCCTCATGCCAGACCCAAAAGCCGTAGCCCTAAAAGAGGCACTAGCAGTGTCATAGCTGCACTTAATAGAATGGCAAGCCACTTGACATGCAGATACTAAAAAAAGATAAGGCAGAGGATTTGCCACCAGAATCGGGAGGGCAGAAATAACCTGGCAAGCTGAGCAATCAAGGCCGGAGCTTACCTGGTCATGTGGGTCTGGTAATTTAATAGCACCTAAAAGCTAATGTAGAGGCAGCATAAATGTTCTCACCAGTCCTCTCCATTACCCTGCTATCCTTATCAGAAGGCAACAGTTCTAAGAGGCTAAGGTTTGGAAGGTTTGTCAGAAGAGACTGACACATCAGTATTAACCGAAGGACATTTTAAGTAAAAAAGACTATCCTTGGGAACCTTATAGAACCTGTCAGTTTTTTTTTTTTTTTTTTTTTTTTTTTTTAGGAGCAGGAGCCTAAGAATCTGGGGATTTGGAATTGGCAATGAAAGTAACTAACAAGGCAGTCAACACAGGAGGAACTGCCTATTTTTTAGGAGTATCCACCTGAAGTAACTCTAATATCTTCTCTGAATGTCCGACACTTTGAAGAATCTCACTTAAAAGAAATACATTATCCTAGGAATTGTGCCCCCAAAGGACAACACCTTGAATGGAGACTCAGGGTTAACAGACTCCTCATCATCAGAATCATAAGCTAAAGGCATCTATGAAGAATAGGAAGGACAAAGACTCCTCACCAGACAGGGAATCACCATCTGAGGAATCTGGTTCCCTAAACTGTTTTAGAAAGGATAGAGGTCCAAGGAGGAGTGGGTACTGAAACTCCTTGAGGAGGCTTTAGGGCCATTAAGGGGAGTACAAGCCCTGAGTAAACTCCTGCCATTCCCTTTGAGGATCCATAGGACAGATGGAAACATGCTTCAGTTTTCGTCTTTTCTTGGAGGGGACATCAGCCCTAGCAAATGCTGGAGGCTCTGACCTTGTCAGGATTCGAGAAGAGAACCCAAAACTTCCTCCCTGACCTATATCTGTGGAATCTCTCTAGGACCCTCTGAGATAGCCAAATGCAGTTCCCTCTCAACCTCTGGAGTATATACCTGCAAAGTCTCAAAGGATGTGTGAAAAGACAGGTCCATGTTGGCCTCCAGTGAGGTCATGGCAGAGGAATCTGATGTAAATTACCTGCTTCTAGAGGGACATCTGCTAGATGCTGGCTAGTTAAAGAATCTGGCTGAGACTTCTTGGCCTTCTTACCCAGCGGTAGTATCTTGGAGTTGGTTTCTGCCATGGTACCCTGGAATAACTGTCTAAGCCATTGGCTTTCAAGGTAAATACCCAGGGAAGACAAGTGCTTCTGAGTGTCTTGGGCACAAATGCCTTACAGATACAAGAGCTACAATCATGGGAAGTGCCCAAACAAAAAAAGACACTGTGATGATCTTTATGGGGAATCTGCCTCCCACACTGATATTTTCCCCACTTAGATGATATGAACTCCAGGCAGTGATAAAACTTGCAAGACCAAGACAGTAAATTCAAAAAAAACAAAAAAAAACAAAACAAAAATAACAGCAGTGGGGGACTTAACCTTGTGTTGCTAAGTATTCACTACAGCAACAATAGCATTTAGAACTGGCTAAGGGTCCTGTTTTATACCATAGGCAAGAAGTTATAATTCAAAGTTGAAAGGGATGATGATGAAACAGGGAAGCTCAAGAAACGAGGAGAGACTGGGATTTTGGCTGCAGATCCTTAAGGAGAATAACAATAACTATACAGAATATTATATTCACAAAGTAGCAGAAAATATTTGAAGAAGTAAACCAATGGGAATTGAGAGAGATTTTGCCATTTGGGATGACTGCAATTAGGAGTACAGAGATTAGGTAAGAGGGGACTGGAATTTTCTGGAGAAAACTGATAAAGGAAACAAGGTATTGGCTGCAAATAACTAGATGGGGAAAGGTAATAATAAGAGTGGAAGGAGGCCAGTAATTCATTTGGACTGCAGGCTAGGAGGCCAGTAATTCATTTGGACTGCAGGCTAGGCAATCAAGAATTGGTATACGGGGTACAGGCGAAGAGAAGCTAATAGGGGGATCCTAAGTGAAATACCATTGCTGGTAGAGTTTTTTAGTACAGTCCAGAACAGAAGGTGTTGTAAAAGGAGGGGATAATTTAGTAGTGCGTATAAAATATTGCATGATAACTATTGGAATCAATGCGAGGAGGTTAGAAAGGATTAAGAAGAGGGATTGGATAAGCAACTCACGAAGAAACAATGGGAGGATGTATGCATGGCTCCCAAATATGCAGCCAAGTCTAGAAGATTTAGGATCTTTACTTGAAAGTGTTTGCATAGGTATTTTATACCCCAAGCAGACTCCCAAAGAATTTTTCCTTGGGTAGATTGTAAATGTTTGAGGTGTGATGAGGAAGAAAGAGGTAATTGGGAACACATTTTGGGGAGGGTAATGAGTTGGCATACTTTAACAATTCTCTGCAGACTACTCTGCCAGAAGGACTGGGTGATTAAATTGGTGTATCTAAGAAAGTTCTTTTTTTGAACTGTGGTACAAATTTGGAATTGCCTAGACATAGTAAACCCTTGCTGAGTTTAATTCTGGTTGCTGCCAAAATCGTCCGTTACTAGAAAATGGAAATCAAAGTCTAAACCAGCAGCACTAGAAATAGTGAATATAGTATTGGAGATAAAAATTGAAGTGGGATGTTTAGGAAAGGCTAGGAACAAATTGCATAGAAAAAACTAGGAATTGTGGGAACAGTACATGCATAATAATATTTTGAAGGATAAATTAGGTTTAAGGGAAGGCAGGAATTAAATGAGCTATATAATGTTTGACTAACAATGACTGTATAGTTTGCAAATAGTGTATAATGTTTCCAACTGAAAACATGTCAATATGGTTTATTTTCATTTTTATAAATGTATGGTTACTGAATTATCACTTACAACATAGGCAAAGATTTTTTTTATTTCAAAGAATATTTACTGAAAGAAAAACATTTCATATTTGACACTTTGTAAATATAGTTATTTAATGTATAATAATTACAGATTATATAGACTAGAAGATGTGTATAAGACTGAGTCGTAGCTGTATTCATCAGAGTAAACAGTTGAAAGTAAGATCTGTCCTTTGTGAACAGGTTTGCAATGCAGTAAAATAGAGGTAATCAAAAACAAATGTGACCTTGTACTGTCCAGAGATTTTGTGTGACTGAACAATACCAGCTTGTTGTATTCTACAATTGCATTTAGCAAGGGCTTTGTAAATAAGCTCTGTTCTGTGTAGCCAGAGCAATAAGCCACTTAGTTATGTGATGTGTTAAATATTGTACATAAATAACACTTGAAAACTGGGAGAGTGAAGTCAGAATTTCACACAGTGGAGATGCGTTGACAAACAATTTAAGAAATTAGCTGGAAGTTGTACAGAATATTGTAATGTCTGAAATGCATTCCTGCAAGAATTTGGTAGTATGTTTCAGCACTGCAGAAGTGCCTATGCATTAACTTCACTGGAATGAATTTGGTAGTATGTTTCAGCACTGCAGAAGTGCCTATGCATTAACTTCACTGGAATGTTCATGAACTGTAGATTTCTCATTGCATTAGATCCACACTCCAAGTTGTCTGATACCATCTTTATGGAATCAGCCACACTGAAAAGATGCTGCAGATGTCATGTACACATGGAATAGTCTGGAAGAACCCCATCTTGCCTGTCTGATATCTTCATGGAATCAGCCACACTGAAAAGATGCTGCAGATGTCATGTACACATGGAATAGTCTGGAAGAACCCCATCTTGCCCCAGAAGATAAGAAACCTTCACCAAAGTAGCATCAAATATGTCCTGTATACTCCCATGGATTTTGTAGAAATGGATTAGCAGAGATATTTAAGTTTTTGAAGCTATGAGACCCTTATGACGGATGGTTTACTTTCTGCATGTCAGAATGTTTTTCCTTGACTGATAATGTAATGCCTGTATATACCTGCACAAGCATTTGTGAAGATGTGGTCATACTTTGATCTGTTAAGACCTGATATTGGGAGAAAATAAAGACAGAGCAGTTCAAGCATCTAAATGAAAAGCTAGCCAGAAGCTTTACTGTAGCATGTGCTAGCATATTGTTGCAGAACTGTTAAACAGAAACCAGTTCAAATTGCCTCAAGAACGGGTAAATTTTCTGAACACAGCTGATTCTGAAGATTGTGTCTAGTTACTGGAATGCATACAGTCCATAGATGTACGGTCAAATTTTGAAGGAATAATTGTTGACCCCTGGTGTACTGTAAAATGATGAAAACACCACTGTCAGGAATCCATTCCACAAGTAGATGATGAATGGATGTATGCTGCAAGAATATCCAATGACCAGTGCCATATAAATTTTTTAATAAGTCAGATACATGTGTTGCACTTTGAAATGCTACTTTTAGGTAAGGATTTCAGACGAGTATCCTGAGCTCCAGAGGAGGTTGAGTGTAAACTTAAGGGTGAGAGTTGGGAAAAGCATGTTGTTACCCACAAATGAAAATTAATTCTCTCTGGTTCAGAAAGTGGAAGTTTGAGCTGACAAGTTGTAGCTCAACCCAAGATGTTTGTGCTGACTGATCCAGATGACTGAATGAATGCCAGAATTTGTAATACTAACAATAATTCTAAGAAAATGTAGCTTTGAGCACCAGAAATGGATTAGCACAGTAAAATATCTAGAGCAAGCCAAGCAGAATTACTTACTTTCCCTGATTTTCACATGCAGATATTGTTGTGTTTGAGTTAATATTTGATATTTAAAGAAACTTACTTGACCTTGTGCCTGGCTTCTAAATGACCCCCCCCCATTTAGTTATAATGTCATACTGTTTAAGATTGGCTTACTCGAGGTATTGCTTTATACAGCACTTCAGACCTCCTTACTCGAGGCTGCTCCAGATTGCCCTCTCCATGAAGCACTTTTTGCAGTTTAACAGTAGCTGTAACTTGAAGTCCTGGATGAACCATAATAGTAATTTGAATCCAGCCCTCTGATAACATCCCAGGCTGTGTTCTACATGGGCTCCAACAGGAATTAGCAGCACCACTGGGTACTCTTTTCAGTCATAGTCTAAACACCGGCTTCATACCAGCTGAATGGAAAATGGTCACTATTATTCCCCTGCACAAAGGTGGTGCTTCTAGGAACTACAGACCTATTAGCCTGACTAGCCTTATCTGCAAGGCCATGGAGCGAATCATCATGGACCTTATCAGCAAAGGTATAGGTAATCTCCAAACACTTGACCCTACTCAGTTTGGATTTGTCAAAGGGAGATCATGCCTATTAAACCTGTTGGACTTCTTAGAGACGGTCACCAAGGCCCTGGATGAGAGGGAAATCTGTGCATACAGCCTACCTGGACTTAGCCAAGGCATTTGACACGGATCCCCACTCTGGCATCATTGACAAACTCGCCCAACTAGGCATCAACCCTAACTGGCTCACTGATGGAACTCATATAGTGAAAATAGGGGAATCCACCTCCAACAGCAGACCTGTAACCAGCTGTATTCCACAGGGTTCAGTCCTGGGTCCTTTACTGTTTGGAATTTATTTCTCAGAAGTACAAGCAAAAACTAAAGGTGTGTGGCTGACAAAGTTCGCTGATGACTGCAAACTGGGAGTTGTCATAGAATTTCCATATGATGTCAACATCCTACAAAAGGGTCTTGCACAAATGATTGGTGCCAAAGTCATGACCTTAAACTCGATGGAAAAATGTATTGTCATTCCTTTTGGTAAGAGATGTTCCTGCTAACTACCACGTCAATAGCAACACATTAAGTACACACTCAGTGGTGAGAGACCTGGGCACACAGGTTGACAACAACCTTAACCTTTGACCATCATGTCTCCACAGTGGTAAGAAGGGCATTCTGTATTGCTCGTCTCATAAATAAGGGTGTTGCCTCCAGAAAAAGAGAAGTTGTAACCTCGCTGCACTCTTCTCTCATCTCATCAGGCCAATAATTGAGTACAATGCCCCTTTTGGTATGTACCTTTCCAAGCACCTGCAGCAATTGGAGAAACCACAAAGGTTCCTCATAAGGAAAATTCAAGGTCTTCAGCATCTGTCCTACAGTAATCATCTGAAATCACTGTCACCTTTATTCTGTCCTTTAGTCCTCAAGGTGCTATGCTGGGCAGTACTGTGCTGACTGTGGAAGACTGTCTCTCAAGTGTTCTAAGGGTGCTGTGCCAGGCAGTACTGTGCTGACTGTACAAGCCTGTGTGTCTCAGGTGTCCCCAAGGTCCTGTGCCGGGCAGTACTGTGCTCACTGTGTTGTTATAGTGCATGCACGTACAGCCACACTAAAGCAGACTGCACAACCTTCCATGCAAGGTGTTTTGCTGTTCACACTGTACATCAGTACTGCTAACACTAATGCTAGGTAATAAGCAATGTAAGTCGCAGCATTCTGTACAAGGTGTCTCGCTGTTCACACCTTGCATCAGTATTGTTAACATTTATGCACAGTAATGCATGTCATAATTCACAAAGCAAATGTCTAGGCTGCTGTAGCTATTGAAACTTTTTAAATCATCTGCTGGGATCCTCTTTCAAACTCTCTTAAGTTGGTCACAGTTCCAATCAGATTACTTGCTACCACACAAGTCATTCTGCTGCATTTGTTGTGAAGAAAAAAAAATCCATTTGTGCACAGCTGTTATAGGGTTCCTAGAATATCCTTCTTTAGTTTTTGAAATGACAGTCCCGTAGAATAACAGAAGTTGCAGGCCAACCCCCCCCCCCCGCCACATGCCTGTTGAACTATACAGAGATTTCCAAGTCAAATGGGATAGTTCTGTGTGAGGTAACTTACTTTTGCCGCACCATAGAAACGGCTACTGCAATTTCTTGTGCTGAAAACCATTGCCTGAGGCAATTAATGACTTCATTTTCAAAATATTTCTTTGTATTGTTTATAACACTTCTGATGTTGTGGTTAATTTTGATGCAGTTGTTTTCTTTCCATAAAGATAATGGACATTGGAATGCTTTCAGAGTGACTAAATTGTTATGCAAGCCCAGACTGGAAACTTGTACATAGTGACCTGTTGGGGCTTAATTGTTGTATGTTTGACCATTTTTATATGTTTAACGTGTTTATTTTTTGTCTCTGGTGAACCCTTTGTTTTAACTACTTTCGTAGGTTTAATGTCTGCAGGGAGAAAGGTTTAATATTTCTGATGTATTATTAAAAAATGTTGCAATATGAAGAAAAACAAGGAAGCTTTTTTAAAATTGAATGTTACTGGAGGTTTTATATGATGTAGAGGTTGAAAATATGCTACTGGTCAGAACATAACTACTATTAAAGTTCACCTTGGGTTCAGTCCGCCATGGAATATGAGAATCCGTGTAAGAGGTGAAAGGTTTCTGTGTGAAATCCATCTACTTTTGTAAGAAATTGCTTGGAGATTAAACATATGTTGATTTAATATTTTATTTTTTTCATGGGTGGGGAGTCTTGGTCAACATTACAGCACCCATGGATGCCAAAAACTAGGTTCCATCCTGTACCTTGGACACTGCAGAGTGAGCCATTGTGGATGGTAGTGAGAAAGTAAAATAAACGCATCTCAGATTTTAGAGAGGATGGAGATACTTGCGCATACAGGGACATGATAGCTCTACTGGTGCATTCCACATTGCATGCTGGTTGCAAGAGTCTGCATAGGGTGGACAAATTATACTCCTGTATTTACAGAAAAGTGTGCCTATGTCTTGACATCACTGCATGTCTGGCAGTTCTGAGTCATTTTATTTAAGAACTTTTTATGAGAAATTGTACAAAGCATGGTTGTCACTGAACCTCCCATTTCTAACAGATGTCAACAACTGAATTCATAGCATACAAAAAATTTCTTTGAGATGGAGCGCATCCATGTTTGAATTACATAGCATCTGCCTCAGAATAACATTTCATGCATTCTTCTGAAAAGAATGTTTTAAACTACGATGTTATGCACTTGTTCACAGTTCTATGTTACAATCTTTCCATCTTGAATTTTGCACTATTTTTTATAATCTGAGTTTTTGTAATTTGATCATGGAAATTTTTGCATGAAAAAAAAATGAAATGGCCTGAGTATTGCTAAAGTGTCTAGCCAAAATTGGATGTCTCCCTAAGGGATACACTTGCCATTTCAGGAGGCTCATGTCTGGCAAATGCTGCAGAGCAAATCAAGCGAGATTCAACAGTAAAGGGAAATAAGTAGCAATTAGGAACAGAGCCAGATCATGGTCAAATAGGGCCCTGGCCCGGGAACAGAGCTGGATCATGGTCAAATAGGGCCCTGGCCCGGGAACAGAGCTGGATCATGGTCAAATAGGGCCCTGGCCCGGGAACAGAGCTGGATCATGGTCAAATAGGGCCCTGGCCCGGGAACAGAGCTGGATCATGGTCAAATAGGGCCCTGGCCCGGGAACAGAGCCGGATCATGGTCAAATAGGGCCCTGGCCCGGGAACAGAGCCGGATCATGGTCAAATAGGGCCCTGGCCCGGGAACAGAGCCGGATCATGGTCAAATAGGGCCCTGGCCCGGGAACAGAGCCGGATCATGGTCAAATAGGGGCCCTGGCCCGGGAACAGAGCTGGATCATGGTCAAATAGGGCCCTGGCCCGGGAACAGAGCCGGATCATGGTCAAATAGGGCCCTGGCCCGGGAACAGAGCCGGATCATGGTCAAATAGGGCCCTGGCCCGGGAACAGAGCCGGATCATGGTCAAATGGGGCCCTGGCCCGGGAACAGAGCTGGATCATGGTCAAATTGGGGCCCTGGCCCAGGAACAGAGCCGGATCATGGTCAAATGGGGCCCTGGCCTTGGAACAGAGCCACATCATGGTCAAATAAGGCCCTGGCCCGGGAACAGAGCCGGATCATGGTCAAATAGGGCCCTGGCCCGGGAACAGAGCCGGATCATGGTCAAATAGGGCCCTGGCCCGGGAACAGAGCTGGATCATGGTCAAATAGGTTAGGGCCCTGTCCCGGGAAATGTATCAGGGCTCCTCACACACACACAGCAGCCCCTTGCAGCCAATTCCAGTGTCCCATTACTTGGCTATTTCTCCCCAGTTACCATAAACACTGTTTAAATCTCTGCATACTATTTTTTTCACAGGTTCATAGGATGATACTAGGCTGTTGGCCTGGAGGCCCTTATAAGCCTAGCCAAGAATTACGTCCATGTTCCCTTAAAGTCAGCACCTGTTTCCCCTGTTCAGCAGGGACACAGGTGGGATCCCAGGGTGTTAATTTTCTGTTTCCCATCCAGTCGTCCAGGTTCCTCTTAAAGAAGGCTAGAGAGGTACTCTGCTTGACATGGAGAGGGAGTCTATTCCAGAGATGGGGAGTATTTGGGACACAAATCTGTCCCTCCAACAAGTTCTATTAATGTGACAGACCAGGTTAAGGCCTTGTGTGTGGGTTGTGCGAGTGGAGTTTGTCTTATGGATATGCAGCAACACCATCAAGGCTAGGTCTGAAATGGCCTTGTATGCCAGACACAGGTAACCTCTGAGCAGTCTGTATGAGACTTAGTAGAGGGACAGGGCTTTTAGCGTATCTGTATAGGATAAGTGTTTGAGACCCTGGATTTTCTTGGTCCGGAACCTCTCTGGTGTCTCCAATTACTGCATGTGCTTGGCAAGGTACATGCCAAAGGGGGGCATTGTACTCGACAATGGGTTTAAGGAGTTCAGGGATGTTATGACCTTCTTGTTCCTGGACGGAGTACCCTTTTTATGAGGTGGGCCATGTAGAAAGCCTTCCATACAATGGAGGCAGTGTGGTGGTCAAAAGTCAAGTTGCTATCAACCTGGGTGCCTGGGTCCCTCACAACCGTTTGCATGCTTAGTACATTGTTTTTAATGTGATAATTAGTGTGGATGCCATTTTCCCCAAAGGGGATAATGATGCATTTCTTGACATTCAGTTTGAGGCAATGTTTCTAGCACCAGTCATTAGTTTGGGTAAGGCCCTCTTGGAGGAAGTTCACATCACTAGGGGAATTTAAGACAGAGCCCAGCTTGCAGTCATCTGCAAATTGGTCAGTCACAGACTACTGGTTTTGGCTTGCACCTCAGAAAAGTATATCCCAAACAGTAGAGGCCCCAAGACTGATCCTTGGGGTACACCGCTAGTTACGGGTCTGCTACTAGAGGTGGCTTCCCCTACTTTGAGTGGGTTCTATCTGGTAACCTACAGGTTGATGCCTTGCTGGGAGAGTTCATTTATTATGCCTGAGTGAGTAATGGTGTCAAAGGCTTTGGCTAGGTCAAGGTAGGCGGTGTGCATCTTCCCATTGTCCATGGCTTTGGTGACTGTTTTCAAAGAAGTCGACAAGAGTTTTTCTTTACTTCTACAAAGATTATAGATGTTTGGATTAAAATTAAAGCTTTTAATTCAGATTATATCACAAACACTGATACATTTGATAAACAAAATAGTATAGTCTCATAATGTATTATCAGTAAATTTTCTGCCCTTGAAACGTACATTCATTGAAACCCCCATTCAAAGAAAATGCACTTGGCCACTGATGGCTAAAGTGTACCTTCAGGCTGTTTTCAAACCATAGGCCCCTTACACACATTGTTAGGACCTTGAATACATACACATGTTTGCACTTGGCCACTGATGGCTAAAGTGTACCTTCAGGCTGTTTTCAAACCATAGGCCCCTTACACACATTGTTAGGACCTTGAATACATACACATGTTCTTTGATTCATTTTCCTGATTGTATTAAATTAAATAACATTTTTCCAGTAATCAATGAAACAAAATGTATGAACTAATAATGACAAAACTGCCCTGAACATTTCAACCATAAACGGCCATTCAAACCTTTGTCATTACATCCCACCAATATCCGTTAATATGCACAGTCTCAGCAGATGTAAAAGTCATCTGAATAATTCCACATTAGAGATCTGTAACTAATGAAGAGGTTACTGCTAGTAAACAACTTTGTTTCAGTATTTAATCTGCAAATTCAGTGCTCGCTGGTCTTGAAGAGCAAATTGCTTTTGCTACATAAAAAACATTGGTAAACTGGTAATATTGCAGTAGAGAATGAATGGCAAACTGAGAAACAGGTTCATAGTTACTAGGCATCTCATCCAAAGAAGGACACATGGTGGGGGGGGGGGGTCTGTGGTCCTGAAAGTACAACACAGTATCAGCAATCAATCTGTATGCTGTGGGAGTAGAACCTGCAGCCTTTTGCATCAAAAGCAAGTATGATACCTGTTGTGCTACTTAACACTACTTTCAAATTCTGTAGCATAATAGTGACAATAATTTGCTATAGAAAAAAAATTGCACATTTAAAACTGACTTAACATGAGCAGCAGTAAACTTCTCTTCCCATAAAGCTTACAATTCCTTGAAATTGCACTGAAATATAATTCCTTTGAGTAGTTTGGCAGTTAGTGTAGAGGATTCAGGCTCTTGTCTCCTGTAACAAGGGTAAAGGGTTTGTGCCTGAGCAAATTAACTAATGTGCCATCCTTAACAAAGGCATTTTATACACACACACACACACCCTACCCACCACCCACACACGCACACCCTACCCCCCACCTTACACCCTTATGGATCATTGTCGGGTAATGAGTGAGTTTCCACATCCGGGACAGCAAAACTTCTGTGTTTGTCAGGCAGCTGTTTCCATGTCCAGGTGTTGTATTTAAATTTCTCACACAGAACACAGAAAAAAAGCAAGCAACAGGTATGTGCGCTGACACATGTAAAGACACTTAGATGCAGAAGACATTCTTAAAAAAGAATGAACTTTGAAGAACACAATTTTTTTTAAATTAAAAAAAAGTAAGTGCTGCGGTAGCCCCCCCCCCCCCCAGCTAGTGAGCCCCATCCCAGCCAGTGGGGCCCCCCTCCTAGCCAGCAGGTCCTAGGTGACTGCCTAGGTCACCTTGGTCACCTTGTGCTGGATCTGACTCTTTTAGGCTGTGCTTAAAATGGTCCCCAGGCTATAGAGTAGTGTCTTTTGCGTGTTTCTAAGAGATGAGAGGTAATGGTGATTGTAAATGGGAATGGGAATAAATGTGCCTTTGGAAATGGGAATGGGAATAAATGTGCCTTTGGAAATGGGAATAAATGTGCCTTTGGGAATGGGAATAAATGTGCCTTTGGAAGATCTAAATAGCAGCTGCACAGAATAATGAAAAAGTGCTGTTTAGTATGAAGTCTGTTTATTTTTTTTAGAAAATGGCAGTTGGGGAATTTACCTTGGGAAATGTAGTGACAGTCATCCTTGCTTTGGTCACAGTTTCATTATTAATATTGTTTTCTCTCCTCCATGCATGACCGAAATCGTTCACATTGTTTGCTCCATCCACCAGTGTTTACTTGTTCCCCAGTATGGGGAGGGAACCCAATTGCAGCTTGCCCTTCATCCATGCAGTTATCAGGTTAAACCCCCCCCCCAACCTTAAGCTATGCATTCACTGTCATATCTGCAAGATGATACGAGTTGGATGGGTTCCCTGTCCTATGTGCAGTCCTCCTAATTGCAAGTCCTACCACTCTGAAAAATAAAACACAGTTCCATTCAGAAGTACAAAGAAAGTCAAAGTTTTATTATAATATCAGCAAACCCATTATGCAGGAGCTCTTTGAACCCAGTCCCCTGGTATGGTACTTGGGGCTGTGCTACCTATGCCCCTGAAGCTTATACCTCACATGATTGTTGTACCTTTGAGTAGGGGATTATACACAGATGTATTGTAGCCTTGGACATGTATGTTTCCTATAGTCATCTTTAATTATTCTGAGGTTCACAGTTGTGCTTCTCTGACTCCCAGCAGGAAACTTATTCCATGTGCTGCAGGTTAAACTTTAATTTACTGGAGTCCGTTAATGGGGGCATTGTGAGGGCTTGCCTCCCTGTTCAGCTAAGTGATATTGCCCTGTCTAGTGCAGATGTCTCTGTCCATCATAACTTTCCATTGGGTATTGTAGGCAGAGCAGCCATCTTGTGAAACGTGCTTCTTGTTGCTCCTCACTGATGAGGCCAACAGGTTTTGCCTTATTTCTACTCTTCCAAAGCTAAAACATCCCTGGGTTCAGGTTGCTAATTAAACTGTGTGAATTAGGGCTTCACCGCTATGTGCCATTGATCCATGTTTGTGTCATTTGCTTTTGGGATGGTAAATAAAAATGGATACCCCTCTCCATTTGTCTGCGTGTATGTTTGTTTAAATATCTATCTATATTCCACTTCTGACCAAGTTCCGGGAGAAGGAAGAATATAATTTTGTGTATTTGTGCCCCTAAAGTATTTTTACTTGTATAAAAGATGTGTGCAAGTCTGAAGTAGACCAAAACCAAAAAAGAGGACTTGCACGAGTGCCCAAATGAAGGTCAAAAACCAAACTCCTTAGATAAGCACAGTAGACCTTACATCAATTTATACCATTCAACCTGACGATGGATACAAAACATTCATTAGCATAGGCTTTTTCTCTGAGGTCTACTGTGATTTGTTCATCTCTGATGAAGACTTGGATTCTATGTCGAAAACGTATTCTTTTGTGTTGCAGCGTTAAGGAATTAAAGTGCTTGTGCTTATCTAAGGAGTTTGGTTTTTGACCTTCATTTGGGCACTCGTGCAAGTCCTGTTTTTTGATTTTTACTTGTATAGTTTATCATCATTTTTTTAAAGACGTCAGTTTATGTGCATTTAGCCTGTTTTTGAATGTTGTATTATGGAGGTTATTGTCACTTACAGAAGTCATTGTTCATGTAGTATTTTCTGTTAATACCTTCTGTAGGAACATAGGAGGTTACCAGGCTAACAGCCGTAGGGCCCTTACCAGCCTAGCCAAGTTCAACCCTTGTTTCCAAGGGTGTCTGTTTCAAGCAGACATTAAAATCGGCACCTATTGTTCCTAACCAAGAGGGACACAGGTGGAACGCCTGGGGTGATTTTCCGATTACCCATCCAGTCATCCAAATTGCTCTTAAATAGGGTCAACAAGGGCCTTTGTTTAACATGAATTGGAAGTTTGTTCCAAAGGTGAGGTAGCCTCTGTGAAACAAATCTGTCACTCCAGCAAGTTCTGTGGATGTCGCATACCAGGTTAAGGTCTTTTGAGCGAGTGTCCTCTGTGCCATTTGAGTTATGAATGTGCAGCATTTCCATTAAAGCAGGTTCAGAGATTTCTTTAAAGAGATGTCTGTAGAACACAGAGTAAAGTGTCAATGATTTCAGTCTGGCCACATGTGACAGATGCTGAAGACCCTGAATTATTTTGTAAGGAACCTTTGTGGTCTCTCCAAATAAATATAAAAAAATATAATTAAAGCTCTGTGCTAACATTTGAACAGTAAGCCAGACAAGGTCTCATGCGCAATGAGTGGAATGTTTCTTTTCCTTTGATTTTAGTTTCTTTAATATGTCCATGTTTTGTTTGCTTGCATTGAATGACTTTATTTATTGGTTTAAGTATTTAATGCATTTATTATGTAAATGCCCTGTTTCTCTAATGTTTTCAGATTTAATATACTACTGGAGAATTTAATTGCCCTTCAGCCAGAAGAACCATATAATTTTGTTGCTCATTGCGACTAGTTTAATTGTCCTGAACATCTTCATGGGGAAAAAGCCACCATCAGTTTAATTTATAACATACTGGAGTTCCTTAATTTATTTACAGCTTTGCAGCCCTAAGATAATTTAATAAAATAGATAATATGGGTTTTGTTGTGGAGCCCACAGAAGGCGAATTGCTTGATTTTTTTTTTTCTTGTGCCGAGCCTCGTGGCCTTCTTACAGTGGTCATTGTGTTTGAGTCATTTTTGCTGTACCACACTATCAAGATGACTGCTTGTGGTGGAAGGCAGAAAACTGCAGGGCATGTAAGAAACATTGTAGCACGCATGTAGGAAACACTGTAGCACATGATGAGCATGTAGGAAACATTGTAGCACATGATAAAAGCCTGTAGGAAACACTAGCACATGATGAGAGCATAGGTTATTTGCAAGGCATGATAAACTAATATAGAAAAGTAATTTGAGAGAAAAACATGAGACATTGTGAGTAGATTTGTTGGTATTACATCAGTCTGAAGGAGGTAAAGTTGCATTCAGAGTCTTTCATCTGGATTTTCTCAGTCTTTTAAGGTACATCTTTTAACCCATGGTAGTGGTGCTGCTGTAGCATTGTCGCCTCACAGCAAGACGTTGTCCCGTTCGATTCTCAGCTAGAGCATCTTCTGTGGGAGGCATGCGTGAATGGGTGTGCCTTCATTTAAGATTGTGTGCAAGGACTGGTAACTCGGCACGTAAAAATCCACTACCAAACATTAGCGGACCGGAGTTCCGCTGTGGCGACCCCTAACCGGGATAAGCCGAAAGACGCAACAACTTTTATGATATATACAGTGCGTGCTGTGAGACAAACTTAATCATTCTTGATGTAAAATGGTGTTTGATGAGTGGTACATGATGAAACAGGAAACCGCAGATAGAAAAAGTGCAGCTTGTGGAAGATTTCTTCTTCCTCCTCCTCGTACAGTATCCCTCCTTAGACAGAGTAGGTCTTATGTGAGTTTAGTATCCAGTCAAAACATTGGTGTGGTAGGGCAGAATGTGAAATGTAATGCAAAACAAATGCTCCTGTGTGCCTTAAGACACAACTGATTAGAGATAGAAGTAGACAAAATGCATCTATATCAGATCATTGAATGCTAAAAGTAGCGAACTCTCTTCTGTCAAACTTAAAAACGCGAAACCTTAAAATGTCAAATGAACAGATCAGTGAATTGTTTCCCAGGGAAAAGAATTTGCTGGTCAAGAAAAAAACAAAACAAAACAATGTACAGGCACACACCCCCCAACTTAAATATATTAACTCTGAGATTGCACCACAGTGGAGAAAACGACAAAGTCCAGAGAATGGCCAATGATCCGTGCCTTTGACATTTTCAGGTTTCACATTTTAAAGTTTGATATAAAAGCATTTGCTAATTTAAGCATTCAGTCTTCTGATAGGAACCCGACTAAACTGAAAGGCTCTCCAAGCACATGCTCTAAATGGGGGGAATGGAGAATAAATGGTTGTTAAGAAGTGGAACAGACTACCAGAAATTTGCATAATGGGAGTATTGGAGATATTTAAGAAAATTATTTGTTTTGATGGAGGAGAGAATGCAGTACAGAGTCGTAGCACATGATTTTGTGTGGTTTTGATGCCTGACATGTAGAGGTAGAGTAGTGGGGAGATCATGTACGTGAGAGGGATCAAAATGCCCTAGTGGTGACTCGGGAAGAAATATTGCATATATTATTAAACGAGGAAGCGGAGATAGGTGCATGGAGAGCCACAGGTGAGAAGTAGATGGAGCATGACGGAGACAAGTAAAATTTGGGATAAGAAAGTCGAATGTGCACTTTGACCAAGCTCTGAATGTAATATAGGCCATCGAAGAGTTTGGCTGTTATCATTGTTAGATCATATATTGTTTTACCCAACCAATTGTTATCTAAGCCTTTTTAAAAGCATGTAAACTTTGTCTTTCTAATTTTGAAGGAAAAGAGCATTCCCCCACAAACCATGTCATAGTAGGTCAGATCTCCACAGCTGGCCAGTTTTAGATGGAGTAACCTCAACAAATAGCAAATCTGTCATTGTTGATATGTTTGTATATGGCTTTAAGATCCCTTCTCACCATTCTGTAACTTAAAAAGAGACGATTTCTCCAACCTATTTTGTTTGTTGACTTTCATTACATGCTTTATAAACTTTGCATTCTATTTGATTTTTAATTACATATTGAAAAATAATACTTGGTATTGGGTCATAGCACCGATCTACAAAGTAGAAGCACAATATCCTCGTTCGTAATGATCATATGAAACGTGTCCGTAGTAACATTTCTCTCATTGCATCCAATAAGTAGGAATCGAATGACAGTTGTTTGCCTGTGTTAATTCAGGGATAGCGGTGGTAGTGGTTTGACTTTGTGCTGCTCGTACTGACTTCTTTTTCTTCCCTGTTGAGCAGTATGGATGTTTGGAGATGTGGAGTGAATAAGGAAGGTGACATTGAGGTGAAGTGAGTGTGACCGAGTGATGTATGATGAAGGTGTCATAAGATCTGTGATTCTGTGGTTCTGATGGCACAGAGTAACTGAAAGCATGACTTTTGGTAGGCTTTGGTCCCCTAGGTAGTGGAAGGAGGAATGTTTTCTGTACTGCAGTGTATTTGTAATGTTTAAGGATGTGATTTTCATGTCTGTGTCTTGTGTTTCTGTGCCTTATAAATAATTGGTAAAAGTTATGCAACCTGTACATTTTTTTCCTATTACTGGTTTATTTATTAGACAGTGTGGTGATATCTGTATTCCTAAGCATTGTTGAAAGCATGCTGATGATACTTTGGACTCGTGCACAGTTCATACATATATAACCCTTTGAGCATAGTCCTAGTCATTACCTGAGAAAAAATGACCTCTCTTCATTAGTAAATCAGAAGTATAAGATCTGACTAGCCTATTTTTTTATATTAACAGTGGTATGCAGTTTGAATTTGTGTGAATAAAGCTTGTTTTGCTCTCCTCCTCCTCTTATTTCTGAGATATAGCAGCTCATGTCAGTCATATTTGCAGAGTATAATTTTTACAAAAAGGTTTTATTGAGCATTCAGATTCTTGTTATAAAAGCCTTCACGATGCAAGGCATTTAAACAGCCCATGCTGCACCAGCTCACTTTTTAAATAAATCATTAGATTGTTTGCCTTGATACCTGCTGCCCATGGGCTCCGTTTATATTACGCATGTTTTGTATAAATTATCGGTGCACTTCTTTGACTATATTTCCTGGAAATGAGTACTGTATTACCCTCGGGGAGTGTAATGCTCAACTCTGTGGACTTGAACCACCACTGACCATTCTGGATAGTGGGACCTGTTAAGTTAGCAGTTTATAGATGGAACTGTCCAGGTTTGCAGACTTTTTATAATGCTGTGATGTTGTCCACTATTCCCCATTCAGGTCCTATACAGATCATCTTAAAGCCCTGTTTTTATACCGTTTCCTACAGGCTGCTGAAATGTGATATATATCAGGCATAGAAATCATCCTTGGATCCCTCTCTGATGGACTTTTTGCATAGTCACAAAATGAACAGCACTTAAACTACTAGATCTAAGAATTAAAACTTATTTATTTACATTTGTTGACTGGGAAAATCCGACTGGACACAGGTCCTTTTTCAGTGGAGGCCCAGGGAGAAAAGCTCCACAATAAAAACAACAATTAAAAACAATTAATTACAAGTTACAAAAAGTATAGGTAGGTTTTAACAATAGTAGTAAACAGTTCAGAATGAAATTAGTTAGTTAAATGGTGCAACACTTATATCATTGGTGCCATAAAGACTAACAAGTATTTTAATAGCTGAGCTAGCAGCTATTACCCTTGAATAACAGTGGCTAAGATTACAGCTGAGATATAGGTTTACAAGCAATGTATTTGGCTGCTATCCAAGGTAGTTAGAGGGGTGGAAGAAAGGGATTAGAGAGGTTGGGATAGAGATGTTAGAGAGGTTTGTTACAGGGGCATGTCCAGTGCTTTTTTAGATGAGATTTTAGAGCAGCTTTGGAGTTAGTGTGTGATGACACAGATGTTATAGTGTGAGGAAGGGTATTCCATAATTTTGCTATGGAGTAGGTGAAATGAGCTTCTCCAGCAGAGTTCCTGGTTTTAGTTACCTGTAATTGTTTTTTGTTGCTGGAATGTAGTGGTCTGGTGGTATGATAGGGTTGGAGTAGATTTTGGAGGGAGGGGACTTTTAGAGGATGATTTAGTAGTTTGTGGGTGAGTAAGAGTTGGTACCATTGAAGGAGGTGAGGGAGTTCTAGCCAGCCTAGTTCAGTAAGTGAGGTGCAGTGGTGGCTACGGTAGTTTGCGCCAGTGGCAAACCTTGCTATTTTTGTTGTAGCAAGCTTCGAGTTTACCTAACTCACTTTGCCTTAGGTTGGTAAATATTGGGGAGGTATAGAGTAGGGTGGAGATAAGGTGGCTATTTGCAACTGAAATCTTGGCTTTTTTGGTGAGGAATTGCTTATTTCTGTATAAAGCTCCTAGTTTTTTGTGTACTTGTTTTTTTATGGTTAACGAGATGTGGATGTCAAACTTGAGGTTGTCAGTTTCAACTCCAAGTAGTTTGGTGTGGTCTGTTGGGGGGATAATGGTGTCATTGGCTTTATTAAATTGGTGGGTGTTTAGATTGTGTTTGGTGGGTTGGAAGATTGAGAGTTTTGTTTTGTTTGGGTTAGGCATTTAATTGTGCATCTGAAAGCCAAGTTTCAACTGAGGAAAAGGCTTCCTGTGTGGTCTTTCGAAGTTCAGGTAGGGAGTGGGCTGAGCAGATGATGGTGGAATCATCTGTGTACTGTATGAGTGGCCTGTTTGGTAGCAGAGGCTAAATCATTAGTGAATATGGAGAAGAGTAAGAATCCAAGGATGGATCCTTGGGGAACACCTATTGAGACAGGGAGTTGGGGGGGGGGGTATATCATTATGCCAAACAACGGATTGATGGTGGTCAGTCAGGTAGCTCTGGATCCAGTTTGTGACAGATTGAAAGAAGGATAGAGTATTGAGAATAGTGAGTTTTTTATGAGAGACCACGTTGAATGCTTTAGATAGGTCTAGGAAAGTTGCAGAGCTGAAATGACCATTGTTTTTATGTTAAAGGATTGTATTAGTGAAAGCAAGTAAGGCAGTGGTTGTGCTGTGGTATGGTCGGAGACCATGTTGTGTGTTACATAGGAGGTTGTTAGCAAGGAGGTAGCCTAGAACCTGAGAGTGAATGCATCTCTCAAGTATTTTTGATAGAAGAGACAGAATTGTTATGGGCCTGCAGTTGGTGAATTCTGTGGCGGGCCCACCTTTGTGGAGGGGGATAATGTGGAATATTTTCCATTGTGAAGGGACATATCTCTCCGATAAAGAATGTGGTACATGTTTGAGGGGGTCTATATCAGAACAATGAAAGTCCAAAATAGCGAACGACTTAAAGGTCAAAAATGCAGGACCTCGAACTCGCTATTGTGGGGGGCCTGCACCCCCCACTAAATGTATATACCAACTCAGAGATCATACTACAGTGAGGAAAGGGCAAATATTCCAATCTTCACTGTACCACGATCTCACAAAAAGCAAATAGAGATCTGGCATTTACGACCTTTAGGTCATTCACTATTCTCAGTTTTTGGTGTTCTAATAGGAACCCTGTTTGAGGGATAGGTATGTATCTCAGAAAATTCCAAAAAGAGAGTTCCATGGTATCCCCTGAAGTCTCAGTAAAACAAAGTATGCAACCTATTGGTCCAAAACAAACCAAGAAGAAACTTTGCAGTGTGTGAGGTGTGATGTTCACTAAACTGAATTATGTTATGGACTTACAGTTTACATCTGATTTTTATTTAGTGAACTAACTGTGAAATATGTGCTACAAAATAATCAAATAGAAGATAATAGGTTGAGTTAAAGGTTTCAATAAAGGATATTCCATTTTTAAGAATATCCTATATCTCAGAAGATTCCCCATCTCTGTAAGAGGTTTCCCATCCATGTGAAGTAGAGCCCTTACCTAACCCCTATTCAAGCATGACCTGAACGAGTGGATGGGAAATTAGAAATTTACCCTTTGACACCAGTGTCTGTAATGGACAGAGACGGTCATTAGTTAGGGCATGGTTTAACATATACCCCTTAAAATAACTTCTAAGGTGTAAGAATTCATGGGATGCATTTGGGTTGCATGGCTAGGCTTCTAAAGACCCCATTGGGCTTGGGCCTAGTCTACACCTATGAACCTGTGCTCAGTTATGCCCCGTACTGCATTTACCAAAAACGTTTTCTTCTACAGATAACTATGGATGGGGCTTCAGAGGGTTGCTGATCACTGTTAGTGCCCAGCACTGAACATGCATCTATTATCTATGGTGGGCACTCGAGGGTGGTTAGTAGCGGTTATTTCTGAATTGCTGTAGTATGATATTCCATTATGCCATCAGCCCCTCCACATCTTGTCCCATATGTGGTTCTATGGTTGGCACATGTCTGGTGGCCTGTCTTTGTCCTTTTGTCTGAGGAATATGACTGGCATTTCCTTCCAGTCAAAAGTGGAATACCACGAGTCATTTCACATGTCATTTAGGTAAGTATGGGAAAGGGGATTAAACACCTTTCTCACTGATGAATCTCAAAACAGTGAAATGAAGCAAGAACACACACACATGGCAACAATCCCAAGAGATGCCTACCCGTTGAATTACAAACTGCTATCTTGCCCATATTTTCTACCACAGCAAATTCTCTCTGCTTTCTTTAGTTTAAATCTGTATTTTGTATATTTTGGTTTCTTCAGGGAGGAGGAAACGGAATTTTAGGTTTAGGGAGTGATAGGACTTTGGAATTAGAGTGTGAAAGGGTTGGGGAATTTAGGATTAGGCACTGGGTGGGAGTTTTTAACGTTTGGGTAGGATAAGGATTCTGGTAGGGATAGTTAATGTTACAGGAAGTGTGTTAGTGGGAATTTGAGCACTTGTCAAAACAAGTGAGTAGCAGCCAGGATGTATGTCTCAAGCAAATGTGTCTGGAGTACATGTAGATCTGGGTTCTAGATATTCTGTAATGCATTTTTCCAACATTTTGATCCAGTGGTGGCCTAAACAAAAATCATAATTAAGGACAGAAATTCTTACGAGGCGGAAAATAAAATGTGTCCATGGTTTAAAAAAAAAAGTTTTCAAAAAAAAAAAAAATGAAAGGAAGTCTGTGCACCCCCCATACTCTGAACCTCTTACATCAGTGGTTAAGGGGAAAGCAAAAAATTAATGCTAGACTATTTAAAGAACCAAAAATTGGCAACTATTACTTTTTATGAACTTGCTAGAATTGCAGGCTTTGTATTAAAATGATTTTGAAGGCTATTGACTGAAACTCTGTCTGCAGTCATTATTTAATACCGACTCAGTCGGTGTCTCTCTCAGCCAGCCAGCTACTAGTCCCAAGTATCTCCTGACTGTAATTCCTGATGATCGACTCTGCTTGTTGTTGTCAGGCAGATCTCCCACTGAGGCTTCAGTAGTACGGTAGTCCATCCTAGACTTTTACCAGGTAATAAGGCATATGGTCCAGGAAATCATGTGATGAAATTAACCCAGTTTTTTCCCTGTTTCCCCAAAGCACAGCACTGTCTGGTTAAGTGACATGCTCAAGGTCACACAATATGCAGTTATAACAAGTAAAGGTTTAGGAATCCAACCCTGTACCGCGGGAAACTGCTAATTGCTTATGACCTCACTCCACTGTGCTAACTGACAGACTCGGATCTTTTAATTTTTTTTTTAATACAATTATGATGTCTGCTGCACTCTGCAGATGGGCTACTGCTGCTGCCTTTATTAATCAGACCTCCGTTCCAGCCTTTTCTCTTTCATGCCTCAGCCTGCATTGACTTTCAGGCAGATACTCAGATGGCACAGCCAGAAATCTTTATTTTTTCACCTGGTCTTGGAATGCTGAGTTCTCCGCAACCCAAAAATAAGTGACAAAAAAGGCAAAGGATCAGAAGGCAAGGCAGACTTTCTGATTGTCAGTACAGATGCAATCAGTACTGCGGTGGTGGTGCTGCGGTAGCGTTGTTGCCTCACAGTAAGACGTTGTCCTGTTCGATTCTCAGCTAGAGTGTGTTCTCTGTGGAGACGTGCGTGAATGGGTGTAACTTCGTTGAAGGTTGTGCGTCAGGGCTGGCAACTCTGCATGTAAAAATATACTGCCAATCATTAGTGGACCGGAGTTCCGCTGTGGTGACCCCTAACCGGGAAAAGCCAAAAGACACAACAAGTACAGATGCAATCAGGAAACTGAAATGCTTTCAAAAAGATGCCATACAAGCAGCTTATATAATGATCCTCCTTGCTCTTGTCCTATCCCCATGTGAAATTCAGCCAACCAATCACTATGGTGAATTTCAGGACTAGATCTAATGGAGAGCAAAGCAGCAACAACAGACCAATAGCCAGCCTGCATGCTTTAGATCTGTCTGGGTCCAGGACCAGAAGTATAAGGGGAGATGGGTAGCCAGTTTAGGAGGAGTAAAAATCATAAAACACAAACTTTGCTTTAAGCAACTGGTTAAGGGAAAAGAAAAGGATAAACTTTCAGAAAAACATGGACAGATGCTTATTGGCTTAGCATAAAAAGTAAAGGCTGCTTAAGTTTTTTGTTTAACTTTAACTATGATTGGGAAAGGAGTAAATTGCTGGCAAAAAAGGCATTTCCTTTCTCATCACAGTTAGTGAGGGCAACTGGTTGCAAGTCCTTAAACCGTAACTGCCCCATTCAAAATGTGACAGGTTGGCAACCCTATCAGCAGCTCACATGGACTGCTAACAAGATAAAGCAGATTTTATAAGTTTCTTTGCTTGAGTAATGTGCACATCGTGTGACACTTTTACATTTCCCTTGGTCAGAACAGTAATGCTTTCAAGCATACCATACCTGCTGCACACTTCAGTTCCTGATATCTGCTTTAATGGCACTCTACAAGAAAGAACGGTCCTTTCCTGCAGCCTCTTCCTTTTCAAAATGTGTAAGATTTGGATGCCTTTTTTCATTCTATCTGGTTACGTGATCCAAACCTTACTGATTTTTGCATATGCAGTAATTATTCAAATAACAGAGTAGCTTGCTGTGTTTTGAGTAGAACCAAAACAAAACTCTCCTTAATTCATATAGGAATATGTTTTCCTGCACATGAGTGATGCAGATTTAATTCATGCGAAAGCATTCATCAGGGTCATGCTTTTTTTGTAGCATTTGAAAATGGTCTGTGACACACATGCACACGCTAACTTAGTGTGTTGAAATGTATGTATGGGTTGACTGTAAAACAGTGTCTTGATGGGAGCAACTTGGGCACTGAAACAGAGTTCCTTTTCTGGATAGAGTGTTAAATCACTCTACTTTGCTCCCACTGTTGCATATCTACCTGCTTGTAGTGTTTTTTTTTTTTTTTGTCTTACATTCCAGTACTTGACTCTTCTTGTGTTCTAGAAGGCATTCTCTTGAATCTGCCAACATCAGTACTGTACCTCCTCAGTAGGAGTAGACAGCCAGTAGCATAGGAGTTACTATATGCAAAATAACTGCTTTAGAAATAGAGCAAAGGAAAATTCTACAGATATCAGTCATATCTCCCATCTCTCTGGAATATATGCATGTAGGCTGATGTTTTCAAGCCTTTACTTGCAATAACTTGGGAATAGTTCCAAGTGTTCACTAGTCAATGTTGAAGGTAAGATGGTTGTACAGATTTGTGATGAGAAGCTGATTTAGCAGCAGAACAGAGAATTGATAAAAATTTTAAATGACTAGCAAGTTCAAAGAGCGTCCAGTTTTACTTTGTATTACTGTACTTTCACATATGCATTATTGATTTGTTCTGAATATTATTGCTGCAATTTGGAAAGCGCCTATTGGATATAGTTTTTAGTTTTTTTTATATACTGTAAGTGGCTCAGATTAAAGGAAATGTGCTCAAGTGTATAGTGCTGTAGACACTCCTCTTTCCTTTGTTTTTTTGCAGGTGGGCTGTTTTGTCAGATATGTTGAGTATCACTTTTCTTACAGTTTTAAGATTGTCAAGTTCTATTCTGTGTATTGGGCAGTTGTATATTCTTTAGGAAAGCATATTGGCTGTAAGAATTTGTTTGTTTTCCTCAGCAAGCAAAGGCATCATCTGCATTTCTTAGTGTGTGTGTGTTGCTAAGAACAGAAACAAAGTATTTATCATTTAATCATTTAAAAAATTGTGTTAACAACGTAGTTTGCTTTGTAATGGCTAAAGGATTTGTTAATTATGCAATTAACTTTGAAATTTACTTTGAGAAAGAGGCCGGTTTTACAAGACAGACTTCGAAAAAGTAGTGCATAGGCTCTGCAGTGTAAATATGTTGAACAAGCTTTAGGAATGTATCAACAAAGTAACAGCATGTATCAGCAGTTATAATGAGGGCACAAGTCAGAGTGCAGTGTACATTATCCATGTTGTTATGATCCCACAACAGTTTCCAGAATCATGGTCTTCATCTGTGCCTTGAATTTGTTAATTCTTTAGCAAAATGTCAATTTTATTAAACTTGTAGTGTTGATTTGTGGTTAGTTTTGATGGCATGTATTTTAAATATATCACCATGTTAGGTTACAACTGTGTAAAAATATAGTCCAGTAACTTCATGAATATACATGACTACTTACTGGTGCAAAGAAAGTATTTTAGTATTCATTCTGCATTTCAATATCACTGGGGAGCCTGAGCTCAACTCGGCACTTGTCAGGCAAGAGCAGAGAAGCTGTTCACATAGGGGGAACCAAACCACATTACAGGATGCCCAGACTCCTTTCTGTATGGCATGCATACCTCTTGTCAGTATGGTCACATATGACCTGTCCTTGAAAAGTGGAAGGAAAGTGAAGTGTTGGGCAAAATAATGCAGAGGCAAGGTGGATGTCCAGGCACTCTACACAGAGGGCACCCTGAACAAGAACTGAAACAGACTACCAATCACTAAGGTAACAATGGGTAGTGCTGCAAACTGTGCCTCAACAAAATGGTTTAAATGCAGTCTCTTGCATTTTTTTACTAGTTTAAAGCTACTTGTGCTACTTATGCGTACTGATAACATCCATCCATGTCGAACAAAAAAACGTGTGTGTGTGTGTGTGTGTGTGTGTGTGTGTGTGTGTGTGTGTGTGTGTGTGTGTATGTATATCTACTGTCTTTGAACTAATTTACATTTCAGCGAAACGTAAATCTGCGAATGCATTTACATGAAAGTGCGTTTCAACAAAAACGCACTTTCATGTAAATCTATGGAAAAAAAAAAACTTAAAACACTTTTATGCACCCCCACCCCCCTACTTTAATATTCTCACCCTGATCCACTCGGCACTGTACTTTGATGTACAACTAAGTTAACATGCAAACCGCATGTTTTTCTTTATTTACCTACTTTATTTTTTCTTTTACCTACTGATTTATGCGAAAGTGTGTTTTCGATAAAACACACTTTCGCGAATTTCCCGTTTCGGTGAAACGGAATTTGCACAAATCAAGTAGATATACATATGTGTGTGTACACACATACAGGCAAAATAATCCATAAGCAAACAAGTGTCTTTTAGAGCCTCCCTTTTCTTTTTTTTGTAGTCTTTTTAAAGTAAGTTACTAGTTCCTTTATCACTCCTTGCTAAATCAGACTGTTTGTTTAGGTCCTCCTTTTTAGACAGTTAAGTCCGTTTTATCTGTGGAAGACCTTTCTCTGGGGTTTCTACTTGGTTCAGCGGTGCTTTCTTCAGCCCATCCATAAATGATATCTAAATGCAGTGTATTTTGCTTTTCTACCCAGGAGATTCATGTAATTGTTGGTAAGGGAGACATTTGAGCTGACTTGGTAAACAGTCATATTAATGGTGCAACTTCAAGAATTTCCAGAAAGTAACTAGTACGTAACTAGCATTGTTTTCTAGACCTTTATTTGTAGATTTGTTTCCCCAACAATAACATTAGGGCAGTGGTTGGATTTTTATGATTTTAGAAACGCATTTTGTGTTCTATTAAAGTGACAGTGTCTTTGATCTTTCTTCTGGATGGCCATATCTGCATGGTCATTGCAAGTAAGGAAACTCTATCTTAAATCATTTTAAGGACCTACATCCCAACATTTCAAATTTTCCCAGGCAGCTCTGACTGGAGGTGAGTCTGACTGGAGTCTGTCAAACCTTTCAAGACATTGGTGACCTTGCTACTTTGATGGCAAGACATGCATAACTAACCCTGCCTGCTACTCAAGTAAACCCCTCTAGCTGTCTAGGTAAACCACATTCAGGCCCTGGGAATTGGCGTATTACAGTGGATAGATTGTCTCCAGTGTCTCTCAAAAACACTTCAGAGTTGCTTGATAAAAATCTACTAAAGGCTGCTAATGTTCAAATAGGCACATTTTATCTTAAAATAAGTAAGTTGACCTCTGTACTTGAAAATGACTAATACGGTTCACTCTCTCTCTCTTTCTGTTGTAGCCCTGCTTTCCTCTTAAAAGTCCTGTGAGGAAACTTGGAACCACCATCTGCCATCCCCACACACACTCCATTCAAATCTAGAACCTCTTCTTCATTCTTAAAAAGGGATGTAACATGGGGTTATGGAATAACAGCATGAGCTGTTTGCATTTACCCTAAATGCCATGTACAACAGCATACAAAACAGTGGAGGAAACCACCCACTTAAAAAAAGAAAAACAACTGATCCTGCATTAGCAGACACCTGAGACTGGAGAAAGTTAGCCTTTCCAGAAAACATAACCTAATTACCATTCTTGTCAAAGGCAGCAGAAATATCACCAGCTCAAAATCTTTCTGCACTTTTCTTTGACTGGTGGTATGCCATTAAATGGGTTGCTGTGTAGTAATTCAAAAGTTGCAGGAATACTGAGCCCCCCCCCCTTGCTTTGATGGTGAGACCTACATAATTACCACTGCCAGCTAATTGGGTGAAGCCCTCTAGCTGTCTTTGTGGGCCACAGTCAGGCACTTGTAATTGGCATACAGTTGTATCCTATTTACTTATTGTATACAGTGCTTTGTGGCACAATACTTTTTTGTGGACCAGTACTCTTAAAACCAGCCTTTTTCAATGTAGTTGATCTGTGCAAAGAGTAAGGCAAATTATTTTATATACCCTTGAGTCCTAATAAGATAGTTTTATTGGATTGCTATGTTGACTGACTTGAATCTTACATTGTGCAGTCCTAAGGAAAAGTTTACTGTTTCAGTTAAGACTGCAGTCTGGGGTCACTATATGAGTTATAACTGACTGTCAGCACCTCAGCTTGTGATTTTTAGTGGCAGCCTTTGTGAGAGGATCCTGTCAGAGTCATATTACTTAAGATGATCAATAGATGGCAGAGGAATATTAAGAAAGGTCCAGTCTAACTGATGCCCCTCATTGGCTGGAATGACTCTGCTGTACTGTCATCTGCATCTTTCTGTCTGGCTATATATGTTCAGGTAGTTGAGCAAGACAAATAAGACTGTTAAATCTGACCAGTGTTTAATAAGAAGGGATACTTCCTTTACCAGAAGCTTTTTTGGCATCTAATGTCATGTTCAGTAAGGGAGTATTCATTTGAATGGTTTAATGAGTAAACGCATTTTTTGTGTGTTTTTTTTTTTCTGCCGACAGCTGAGTTACCTTATCCTAGGCTCAACTTGCCCCACATCCAAGGCTGGTCAGGAGCTCGGGGATGCTGGGTCAGCATCTTACTACGGCCAGGGAGTGTGCCCTTATTCCCACCCTCTTGTGGCAGTCTTGGCAGCCCTGCAGTTGCTGCCCTTGGGAGGTGTATGCCCTCTTTCATCCACATGCAACCTCCCAACTAGGTGGCTCACACTTTTTACAGCATGGAAGTCACCAGGTTCATACACTACATATAGCAGCAAGCTAAGTCTGTCTCCCTCCCTCCACCCAGGATGGCTGAGCTAACCTCACTCCCTTTCATCCACCCCTGTGGCCCAGTGCCACTAATAGTGTGGCTTGTGTCTCATCCTAAACCAGTATGGGTCTGTATCCAATCAAAGATACTACCATTTCTTTTAATCGTTTGCACTTTCAGCAGACTGCTCTATTACATCATAATGAAATGCAACATGGATAAGTTTGGTAAAACAGATGAACACAGTAATTAGAACTGTTCTGCAATTATAACTGAAGTAAATAGGACACATTACTGTGCAGCTAAATTAACAACAGATAAAGTCTTACTACAAAAACAGGGTGGTAAGGGAAAGAAAGGGGAGAAATCCAATGCCATCATGGAAGTATTGAGTAGAGAAAATTATAAAACTATAAAGACTTAAGTGTCACTGTTAAGAAGAGTACAGAAGACCTGAACAGATCAACAGAAATACTCTAAAAATAGACGTGATAAAGGCAGTGTGCATTATCAGAACAGATCAGGCTATTGTGCACAATGAACTGAAAATATCAGCACAGGCAGAAAAACTTAAAACATATGTAGATAAACATAAAGGAAGAGTACAGAATAAGCAATTTATTGATGACACAAAACATTTTTGTAGAGAACTGGAAAATAATTCAAAAGGAATTGAAACTCCACCAAAAAAAAGAAGAAATGGATACATTTTGGGGAAATATCTATGAAGGTCCTGTGGAACATAACAAAGATGCTGAATGGACAGAAGAAGTAAAAGAAAGAAGTTCAAATGTACAGGATATAAAATGGGAGAAAGTAATGGTCAGACTGATTGAAACAAAGTTAAGAAAATCTCCTAGTTGGAAAATCCCAGGCCCAGACGCAGTACCTAACTTTTGGCTAAAAGTATTAACATCTTTACATGAACATTTAGCCATGAGAGAGAACAATTAATATGCGCACCCCAAACAGACTCCAACCAGGTTATGTAAGAGCAAACCTGCAGGCATTCTAAAAGTTGTAGACCAGTAATTTGCAATCTGACGATTGACAAAAATCTACTCTAGCAACAGCGACCTCCAAAGCAGAAATGTATGCAACTTCTACCACCCAACACAACCCAAATGACAGCCCACAAACTCAGTGTGCCATTCAACCACAGCCCATAAGGCTTAACAACGTACCCAACACTCTAGTCATAGGTGACTCTATAGTCAGGCACACTGATGTTCCACTCACCAGGCTAAACAAGGAGAAATTTACTGTCGGCTGCCTGTCTGGTGCCAAGATCCGCCACATAATGCACGCACTCGGGTCACTCTACAACAAGTACAAGTATG
This sequence comes from Protopterus annectens, assembly GCF_019279795.1. NCBI lineage: Eukaryota > Metazoa > Chordata > Ceratodontiformes > Protopteridae > Protopterus > Protopterus annectens. Next base: position 1,424,507,543 of record NC_056733.1, on the reverse strand, counting down.
ACTCTGTCATTGTCCATGTCAGTGTGAATGACCTGAGACATACCTCCCTGGACTGCATGAAGAGACATGGAGGAGCTCTCTGATCTTGTAGCCCAGGCAGGTATGACCCTAGCCCTGAGTAGCATCCTGCCATCACCCAGAATGATACCACAGTACAAGGAAAAAATGATTGACTTCAACAATTGGCTAAGTTTCTGGTGTCATTCTAAGGGGATCCAGTATCTGTTTTCCTGGGATGACATGATCGGTAGACCACGATGCTTTGCCAGAGATGGCCTGCACCTGTCACCCTTGCGATTCTGGATACTGGCTAAGGCTCTTGCCACCCCTATAGTGCCCTTTTTAGGCAAGGTTCAAATGACAAATTCACCACTGTAACGGGTACAAGCAAGCAAAATCTGAGGGAAATGCTACTCGATGCTAGAAGTCTAAACCTCAAAACTGCATTCACTCGAGGCACTCCTTTAAAATGGAGAACATTGACATCTGTGCAGTGACAGAGACCTGGTTCAAGGCTCCAGAGAGCACCCCTGCATTACCAGGCTATAATTCATACCACACCTTTCGGCCACCTAACCTGGACCGAAACACTAAAGGTGGAGACGTGACCATACATTAAGGATATCCAAACCTCCAGGCTAGTTGCTCAGCATAATGCGTCCGAGATTATCCAAGTGCAACTAACTCTGGGCAAGACTGCAATCCAAATTGTAACTTGCTACAGATCCCCACCATGCCCCAGGATTCCCACTCCTCATTCTTGATGCACTAGAAAATATTAGGGTACAACCCAACACCATAATAATGGGCGATTTCAACTACCCCATCATTTTTTTTTTTTTTTTTTTTTTGCTCAACCTTTTCTGGAATTCATAATTTCTAATGCCTTGGGTCAACTTATCCACACCCCCACCAGGGGCAGCAGTATCCTAGACCTGGTCATTACGACTGCTGATTCTTACACAAATGCATTTTATAAGCACTTACACGAGTGCATGGATCATGCTATCCCTAACAGAAGCAAGATGCTATCCTCCAAAAAAAGGAAGCCAATCTGGTGGTCCCCTGCCATAAACAAACTCAACAACTGAAGAAAGAAACTCTTGCAAAAAAAGAGTAAAATCCCATGACAGGAAGAACTCCATGGTCAGCCTCAATAAGAAGCTGAGATCCCTCATAAAATCCTCCAAAGCTAGTTATGAAAACAAAATCGCCACTGATTCTAAAGACAACCACAAAGCATTCTATAGCTATGTCAAGAATCTCAATGGCAACACTCATCTGCTCTGAGTTACAGCACAATGGCACTAAATATACAAAACCAACTGATATTGCCAACATCCTGGCAGGTTCAGTGCCAACTTCACCCCCACACCCCCTAAAGGGCCCATCTCTGTACCGGAAGAATGCAAAGTTCCTGTAATCACGGCTGCACAGGTAAAAGCCAAAAACACAGCATCCATGGGACCTGACAACATCCCAGGCTGCATTCTACATGAACTACAGAATGAACTGGCACCCCACCTATTCAACATGTTCAATCATAGCCTCACCTCAGCCTTTGTGCCCACTGAATGGTGCACAGCGATGGCTATCCCACTCCACAATGGACCCCAGGAACTACTGTCCCATTAGCCTAACGAGCCTGGTCTGCAAGGCTGTGGAACTTATAAACAAAGACATTGGTAATCTCCAAACTCTGGACCCCACCCAGTTCGGGTTTATAAAAGACAGATCATATTTCCTAAACCTGATTGAAGCAGTCACCAAAGCCGCAGATGAGGGTAAAGGTGGTTCACACAGCCTATCTAGATCTTTCCAAGGCTTTTGACACCATCCCACTCTGGAATTCTAGATAAACGCACTAAGCTAGGTATAAATCCCTTTGTCACAAGATGGGTTGCCAACTGGTACACTGACAGAAACCACACTGTGAAAGTAGCAGACTCCAAATCCAACTTCAGACCAGTGGCAAGTGGAGTACCACAGAGTTCAGTCCTGGGTCCTCTCCTGTTTGGTATCTACTTTTCTGAAGTACAACTTTTCTGAAGTACAGGCTAACACAGAAGGTCTTTGGCTAATTAAGTTTGCAGATGACTGCAAACTAGGAGCCATAATTTAAACTCCTAATGATGTGGACAACCTACAAAAGGGCCTCACTGAGACATATGCCTGGTGTCAAAGCCATGGCATTAAGCTCCATGCCAAAAAGTGCATTGTCATCCCCTTTGGTAAAAACTCTGCACCCATGAGCTACCACATAGGTGGTAGTCTACTTAACACTGAATTTGTGATGAGACCTTGGGACACAGGTGTACAGTAGTCTCTCTTTTGATAATCACATCGCCACAGTAGTCAGGTAGTCACCTCATCACAAAAGGTTTCTCATCCAGGAAAAAAGAGGTCATTGTTCCCCTCTACTCATCACTCATTAGACCCATTATAGAGTACAACGCCCCTTTTGGTATGTACCTCACAAGACATCTACAACAACTGGAAAGGCCACAGAAATACCTCACAAAGAGGATTATAAGCCTCAGACAGATGCCCTACGCAGACAGTCTCAAAAAAACTCTAGCTTTACTCCATCGCATATCTCCTACTCAGAGGTGATCTCTGCCTTACATATAAAGCTGTCATTACCAGAGCTGTTGCGCATGCTCCACTTAAAGAAATCCCCATCCCTCCGAGCTACATGCTCACAGTCCTAAACCTTGTCACCACAATAAATAGAACATGCTGGAAGGATAGATTGCTGTCCCAGAGACTTCCCCATACTCTGGAATAACCTACCTATCTGCATCAAACAAAGCTCCTCATTAGCACTCTTCAAGAAAAATCTTGATGACTGGATGGGAAATGGGAAATTCACCCCGGGGATCACCACTGTGGCTCTGCTCGACAGGGGTGCAGGAAAGTAATCTTCTTGGGTAGTGAAAGCCAGGGTGCCTTTTTGGATAGTCTCTTATAGGCCCTAGGGCCAATAGCCTAGTACCTACTTATGAACCTATGTACTATACACTAGAATTGATGCCAACAGAGTTTATACTAATTATTTTTTTTTTAATCATGGCAATAGAACAAAGGGGTAACAAAAGAAAGTCCTATGGAACAAAGGATCACTTGTTTAATGTCATAGAGAGCTGTAAAAAGGGGAAGAATCTAACAATGGCATGGATAGACTACAAAAAAAGCATTTGAAAGTATCCCACATTAATGGATAAAAGAGTGTTTAAAAAATGTATAAGATGCACTTTACACTGATCAATTACATTACGGTGACAATGAAACAATGGCAAATTATTATTCCAGGGATAAAAATTCAAAGGATGATATTCCAGGGTGACTCTGTCACCACTGCTCTTATGTCTTGCCCTTAACCCATTAAGCTGTCTACTTTACTTTAATAGATTAGGTCATGGCTATAATTTGGCTCCCAGAAAACAACGTAGTGTAAAGGCTTCTAATCTTTTTGTGGATGATTTAAAACTGTATAGCTCATTAGATGAGGAACTGAAAGTACAACTGCAAGTGGTCAAAACTTTTTCAGATGATATAAGAATGTCATTTGGTCTTAAATGTGTAAAAAGCAACCTTTTAAAGCACGAAAACTGCAGCACCAAGAAAACATCAGTCTGGGACAGGAATGTGATACAAAAGAACTTTAGCAAGAGGGAGTGTACAAGTATTTGGGAATTTAATGAAGGATCAACAAAGCGTGAACAAATATGAATAAAACTTGGGAATATTTTAGAAGACTAAAATGAATATTGAAAACTGCGCTGACATCTAGGAACGAAGTCCAAGCTATAAACTAGTTTGCTCTTCCTGTCCTAACATAGTTTTGGAGTACGTGACTGTCCCTAGAATGTGTTGGATTGGTTGGACAGGAAAACAAAAAGGATGCTTCATGCTTATTAAATGATTTATAAACATCAGTGTATACCAAGACTATATATTCCCTGTTCTGAAGGAGGTATGGTGCTCTATCTGAGGATGCCTTATATGCTAGGTATAGATTACCTGTTAGTAACCTGTAGGATACTGAGTACAGACATGGTGCTTTAAGGCAATCTGTGTAGGACAGGGTATTCATTCCCTAGATTCTCCTGAGGAGGAACCTTTGAGGACATTCCAACTGTTGCAAGTGCCTGGTTAGGTACTTGCCAAAGGGGCCGTTTTACTCCATGATGAGTCTGATAAGGGCTGAGAGAGTGGTCCTATAACTTCCTTGGACCTGGATACCATACCCTTGCTTATGAGGTGAGCAACATAGAATGATTTTCTTACTGTCTTGGCTTCATATTGGGTCAAAGGTCAGATTAATGTCTACATATGTTACCAGATCCCTAACTATTGGGTCAACTCTTGGGGGGTATTTTATCAATGGACTTGTTAGTTTGGGTGGATGATTTCCCAGAGGGCACTCTTGTAGAATGTTGGTGTTGTGGGGGAATTTATGATGGCTTCCAATTTACAGACATCTGCAAGCTTGGTGAGCCAGAGGCCTTTGACATTAACTGTGACTGCTAAGAAGTAGATGCCAAATAGGAGTTTGGTACAATATGGAGACCTGGGATACTCCACTGGTGATCTTTGTCCTGTTGGAGGTGGTCTCGCCAATCCTGAAGTCTTGGGTCCTATGTCTGAGCCAGCCAGCAATCCAGTGAACAATGTAGGAAATTAATGTCTAGTTTTCTGGGAGTTTGTCAACAATATCTAAATGGGGTGTTGTGTCAAACCCCTTGACCAGGTAAAGGTAGGTGGTATGCACCATTTTCCCCTTGTACATAGCCTTGGTGACCCTCAACAATATCTAAATGGGGTGTTGTGTCAAACCCCTTGACCAGGTAAAGGTAGGTGGTATGCACCATTTTCCCCTTGTACATAGCCTTGGTGACCCTCTCAAACAAGGCTGCGTAGACAAGACCTTCCGTTAACAAAGCAAGACTGGGATGAGTCCATTGTCTGTAGGTTGCCTATGTCCTTGTTAATTGTTTCCATGATAATCCATTCCATGGCTTTGCATATTAGAGTTGTCAGACTGAATCTGTAATTCCTGGGATTGGTTGATGGCCACCCTTATGAAGAGGGATGTTCATTGGGTCCTTACATTCAGCTGGCACATAACTTGTTTTGAGGCTGTTTGAAGAGTGCCTCAGTTTGTCCTGTCTGGTCATGTTTTAGACTATTTCTGAGGCGGCCAGAGATATTGTTAGGGTCCATGGAAACAGTATTTTTGGTCTTAACAAATGCCAGCGGAACCTGCTACCTGTTAATAGTTTGGAGGATGTGCTAAAAGGGATTTCACAAGGGGTAGTGGAGGATGAAGTTGAACTGACTTTATCAACCAGTAGATTCACTATGTTACCCTGGTCAGTGAAGCTTGTGCCATTTACCACCTGTTCTGCAGTCTGCTGAGTGTTACCTTTAAGGCTCCTGACATAACTGAAGAAGGCCTTGTGATTGTCCTTAGCCTGGAAGACTATGCTGACCTAGTAGTTGGACTTGTTGGATTTTATTAGACTTCTTAGTGTCTTGTTTAGGTAAATGAGAGAGCTCTTGTCTATATGAGAATTGGTCTTTCTAATTTTGGCCATGACTTTTTTCTTTTGTTATATACCATGTTAAGGTAAGTATTCCACCAGTGGGTTTTGTTTTTTTTGTGTTAGATTTGGGCTTGCTTCTGGTACATGCAGCAGCCTCAGTGCAGCCATTTACATGTTTGTACAAAGTTTCCGTAAATAATTCTGTATAGGTAGCTGTGTTCTCAGGGTTTGGGGGAGCTGTGAGTTTGACACACTTTTTTGCTTGGTGGGATATAGTTTGCTTTAGAATAGTTTCTAACTGTTCTGGATTTGGTTGGGTTTTGCAGGTTGATCTTTATTTCAAGGGAAACAACTTTGTGTTCCAACCTCACTGATTGAAGACGTGACATGGGGGGGGGGGTGCAATGCTCTCTTATGTTGGTGAGCACTAGGTTGAATATGTTTGGTCCTCTGGAGTGTGCATTATGTGGTCCAGGGTGTTCGTGTTGATAAAGTTCAGGAAATGCTGTGCCTATGAGTTTGAGGCAGTATACGTTTCTCAGTCTATAGAGGGGTAGTTAGTCTCCCATGAGTAGGGTATTTGATTGGATTGGGAGTGTCTCTAGTAGGTCTAGATTTGAGCTTTGTGGGTAATAGAGGGGTGCCTGTAGCTGGCCAAGACATGGTAAGGAATCTTTTTTATGGAGACTTGGATGTGGATGAACTCCAGGACGTCATCCTTTGTCAACCCACTTGTAACCTCTATGTGATCCTTGCTTATGTAGCATAACTCTGAGATTGCTGTAGGATGAGGGGAATGATAAAAATACACACTGAAATGCATACTTGTGTTCCACACTTTTTCTGAGATGCAGCAATCCTGACCTTGCAAAACTACCACTAATTTGTCTAAGATGTGAAAGTGATATAAAAATATTCCAAAGTGGAGGTTAAAATAAATGAGTGGATTGAATGTCCTTATTAATAAAAATAACACACTATATTAAAAAAACCCAGTAAAACAAGTTAGGTTTTAGACATTTTAAAAACAATTGTGTCCTTTTTGTTGTCTTCAGATACAAGATACTCCATTGTCCCTCCACAACTCCTTTAAATGCAGCTTAATGCGATTGTACAGTTAAGTAAGAAGTAATAACTAGCAATTATGCAGCTGAGTGGGCAGGGCACAGTTCATTATTGCAGTAGTGACCTTTATGAACGCATTTCAAATTTCAAACCTGCAAAACTTAAAACCTATTTCAATAGTTTAACTAAAAGCATTAAGGTTTTATTCCTTTAAAGAGATTGCAATATTTAAACCATAATTCTTGGTGCAGTTTAGTCTAACCTCTTGTTTTATCTCACAATACAGTAATCTCCACCTCATTCATCATTCTTTAAAATATGTAAAGCATTACAGCGTGTTACAACTGCTTTTTAATAGACCTACAAAATGGTGGCTCTAGTTTCCTTATGTAACATCTTTGAACAGGAGCACAACGACAAAAAGTAAGAAGCAATGTTGGTCTTTTCTACAAAATAAAAATGCTCTAATGTTTTCCAAATGTTGAACGTAATTAGTTGTTGTTATATAGCCACGATTTCACACTTGAATGAGCCCAATACTACTAATTTCTCACGTTTTTAACTTTTCAAATTTTTGGTGCATTTACGTATAAATCTGTTTCTTATTTCATGTTTGAGGAGAAGGATACCTCAGGAACATATAGTAATGTTTTCCATACAGTTACTTGCTAACGTGAAATGGAGAATGCACCTTGACCTTAGTTCGACTTGAGAGGATATATAATTGTAAGAGGAAACTTGCTTTGATAATCGGTCAGACAGCCAAGGATGCAAGTTACTACAAGCATGCAGTTCTTGACTGTTGGCATGTCTTCTCCATCAAATCACTGACTCACTGGGGTATTTAGTCTCCACAGATCTACTCCTTTTATGTAATAAAGCTTGATCCTATTCAGCATTATCAAATATAATCCTCATAAATTCACTTTAAGGGATGTTACGTTTATAATATAGCTGACTGCTTTTAAAATGTAGCACGCTGTTTGCAGGTGTGGGCTTCAAACAGAGACAGCCCTTTAAAGTTCTGCTACAACCTTCTCTGTAAAAGGTAGACCTCTAATAAGTTAATTTTTATATTTCATTTCTAGATGTCTAGTTTGAGGAGAAAGTAAGAACTCCATAAAGTTTTGGGGAAGTTGTTTGGCATAGCAAAAGTCGCCATGCGTGCAATATGTCATGCATTGTCAATGGAACACCCTCAAAGCCCCTTTGGAGAAACACCCTCCAGTGTTTGAGCAAACCTTCTCTGCCATGTATGTAATCATAGGGCAGTAGAATGCTGGTGAAGATGGGTGTATTTTAGATGGTTTTAAAATGACTGAGATTGTTGCAGTCCTCAAAAAAATAGTTCAGTACTTCTATTTTAATAAACTAGTGACATAGCCAGGACTCTGTACCTTATCTAGTTGGAAATATTATTGTTCCCTTCGTTTTCAAATACTGGAGTCAGTAACCTTTGTGCTTTGTTTTCCATTCAGGCTTAGAATGTGGGTCTTCTCCAGCATGGCATCTACCCTGCTGAAACAAAAGTTTTTATTCAGGTTTTAGGGTTGTCCAAAAATGAAGGTTAACGTGTTCAGTATACCTCTTCATGTCTTTGAAGCATGTTTACTGTTCTCTCAAAATTGCAGTTTCATTCCATTACGGTTGGTTAGATTTCAGAGCTGGAGGTGGCAGAGTTAAAGATGTTAAATTATGTATTGGGTGTGATGAGGATGGACAGGATTAGAAATGAAATAAAAAATCCAAACTAATATGTGGAAACACAGGTTTAATAGGACACAACAAAGAATCCCAACGACTAAGCGCTTTCACCATACCAATGGCTTCATCAGAGTACTGTTGGGTGATACAAATAACATTTAAATTGTCTGGGTAATAGAATTGTATGTTGTTTAAATGTTGCTTGTACCACCCAACAGTACTGTGATGAAGCCATTGCTATGGTGCAAGCACTTAGTCATTGGGATTCTGTGTTGTGTCCTATTAAACCGGTGTTTCCACGTATTAGTTTGGCATTTTTATTTTATGTTCCTGGTTTTTGCTTTGTTTGAAGTGTTTCTTAGGATTAGAAATGAGTATATTAGAGGGTCAGTTGAGGTTGGACGGTTTTGACAAAACCAGAGAGGCAAGATTGCATTGGTTTGGAAATGTATTGAGGAGGGATGCTGGGTATTGGGAGAAGGATGCCAAGGATGGAGCTGCCAGGTAACAGGAAAAGACTAAGGCCTAAGACAAAGTTTATGGATGTGGTAAGAGAAGACATGCAGGTGGTTGGTTTGACAGAGCAAGATGCACAGGACAGGAAGAAATGGAAACTGATGATATGCTGTGGCAACCCCTAATGGGAGCAGCTGAAAGAAAAAGAAGAGTTTTCAAAAATAAAATTGGACTGTTTCACTGGAAAAGAGAAATGTGTTGTATGGGACTGTCTTCTCGTGTGTCAGGTTGTAGATCGCCCTTTGTGCCCTTATCTTTGTAGATGGTGAGGGGGGATCTGAATCCATGATACTGAAGCAGTTGCTTGTTTATATTATGTATATAATTTTCATTTTATTCATTCATTATTCAGTTTTTCTCTTACTACAGATCGAAGTTGTGGGGGAGCCAAAGCACATCCTAGCTGCAATGTGTACAGGGTAGAGAAAGTAATCTTGGGTAGAAAGCCAGTTTTAGTGTAGAAAATGCACACACACTCACCTGTAAGCAGAATGTAAGAGGAAACTAAAACAAATGCAGACCTAAGAACTGAATGAGGTAATTGAGAACTTTTAACACCTAGGAACTTTGAGACACTCTTGCTAACAATTCTATCACTCTGACACATTCTTAACCTCACCACAACCAGGAGCAAATGCAAGGCTAACTTCTAAGTCCTCAGTTCACCTGCAAATCACATAAAGACAGAGCAGACCTGAGTATAACATTTTCATTTCTACTTTAGTGCTTATCTCTATTTATTTTAAGACTACAAAATCTAAGTTAAAGAAGCAATGAAATTGTACAATATTGTTAGAGTCAATGCAGGTAAATATTTGAATGCCATGGCTATTCTAGCTGGGTCTGAACTCAACATACAAAATATTTTGTGAAAGTAAAACAGTTTGAGAACAACCAAGAGATTTTATGTTGTTTAATACTGTAAATTAAATTAACAATTGAAGTAGTACTAGTTTGTGGTTAAACTACAAGAGTTTAAGGGCTAATTTGGTTAAATCTGAAAACGTCCATTGGGATTAGTGTACAGTCTGATAAGCAAATTCATTAAAAAATACTTGTCTGGTAAGCTGGAATAGGTATAAGTCGACTGAACAGGGCTTGTTTCATTGAGAGATCAATGAGAGATTTGTCAGGGCAGATGATGGTATTTTTCCTGTGCAGTCCTGTTACTAAATCAACAGCTGGTAGTTCAATTTACCCCAGGTTTGAACAGTAGTACTACTCGCCCCTTTCAAATCTGATGCAGTCCCCTCTTGGAATAGTGTGTTCCATATTTCTGTTTATAGTGAAAACTCCATTAGAACTAATCAAACGAGCTGAAACATTTTTTTCTGTCTTACTAATGTCATTATTACTTATAAGTGATGGCAGTATGTTGGTTGAGGTAGTTACAGATAAAGAAAATAAGCCATCATTTCTTGTTTTAAAAAGAAAAAAAGATAGTGAATCTCTGAGCTTACAATTAAAGTGAATTAACTGCTGTAGTAAAGTCTGGATTAATGACAGTGCAGTTCCATCATACTGAAAGTACTTTCAAGTAAAATTTGAGGCTAGCATTGTAGGGATATTAACCGCATTAGCTTAAAAATGTTGACCCCATCCAGAGGTTTTGAAGAAGAATTAACAGTTAAGGGATTGAATAAAAATTTTAGCCTAAAGTTGTTTGTCATTGATTAGGATTTTTTCTCTTCGAACCAGTGCATTTTTGATTGTTGTGCACTATAAATTTAGGCCACTCCTTAAATTTCTGATTTTCTCATTCTGACTGTGAGATGCACAGGTGTTTGGTATGTCCATGCCCAGGTTTTGTGGGTCTGTTCTGGATGATGTTCTTTATCAGTCTTGCTTATGCATATAATAACATTGCCAGGGTTGTTACAATATCAGTGTTAGGAACAGATAAAAAAATGGTACACAGCCTCTCAGCAACTGTCACTAAACACAAATAGTTTATTTAACGACTTCACAGTGTAAAAACGTTAAGGACTTTCATCCTCATTACATTCAAAGAAGGACTTCATCAGAGCAAAACAGAAAATGACATCCTAAACCCATTATATAAATCAATCAACATCTTTGTTCCAATTAAATAATTACACAAATCATACCAATAAACATTTAAAAAAAAAAGAAAGACTCCTTACAAATTAACAAATAACATATGTAAAGCATCCATGTAAAACAGAATGGCTAGATGTATATTTATTCCTCGAATTGTAAAAAAAAAAATCTAAAAATACACATAATAAAGCTAATTGATAAAAACGTTATACTTATTCTAAATCTTTCATATCAAAATACATAAAAATTGAAAAAAGCCAAACTTAAACTTCTCTCTGTTTCAGCACAGGAGTAATAGATAAAAAAAATCATTATTATAATTATTATCTTCCAGCTAGTACCGTGAGTTATTTTGGCAACTTAGACTACAGACTAACAAAAAAAAAATAGGATGGAATGATTTTATATCTGTTACTCCCGCGTTGAAATGGAGAGCAGCTAAGTTATAAAGCTTGGCTTCTTTCATTTTTTTTAATGTATTTTGATGTTGTGAAAGATTGTTTAGAGTGAATGTAATTTTTTTTTTAATAACTTGGCTTTATTTTGTGTATTTTTAGAATGCTTTTTTAGAATGAGGGTTAAATTTACATCTAGGTATTCTATCTTGTATGAATGTTTTATGTATGTTTGTTATTAATTTGTAAGGAAGTCTTTTTTTAAAATAAGTTCATTGGAATGATTTGTATAATTAATTGGTCCAAAGGTGGTGTTTGTTTTTATATAATTGATTTAGGATGTCATTTCCGGTTTTGTTCTGCTGAAATCTTTGTTTGAATGTAATGAGGGTGAAAGTGCTCAATGTTTTTACATTGTGAAGAGGTTAAATATATTTATTCTTAGTGACTGCTGTTGAGAGGCTGTGTACCATTTTTTTAATCTGTTTCCGGTGCTTTAATGTTGTCACACCACGGTTTTATCATCTGTGACTATGTCAGTGTTAACAGTTTGCCACTTTACATTAACTGGTCACCTTCCATCTTGCATTGAAACACTTGAATTCGTCTTACATGTGCCTTTTGACATTTCTGTGAAAAACTAGATGACACTCCTGCTGCTCTTACCACCTTGTTCTAAAAAATAATTTTATTGAGCATTTTTAAAAACCGAGACAAAAATATTGACCATTATGATTAAAGCTGTGTAATGTTGAGTTTAGGTTTGGTTTGCCAGCTTGGCATGAGTGGGATTCGTAGAGCTGAATGTACCCCTCCTACCATGCTGGGGTAAAACTAGATTGCAGACAAATGTCAGTGCACAGAGGTGCTCCTGTGCTCTCCCACAGATATCACTGCCCCTACCCTGCCACATGTATTCTTAAAGGCAGTTGCAATGATGTACTCTCACTTAAGCACAGAAACCATTGTCTGTCTGTGCCTGTCGCTCTCTCACTCACACACACACACACACACACACACACACACACACACACACACACACACACACACACACACACACACACACACACCCCAGTTCCAGACAACTTGATCTATGGCCATTAGCTTACTTTTCTACACCTGCCAGTGCAGTGTGTCCTGTGTTTTTGTGGACCGCCATAGTCATGGCTGTGGCTAATTAGTAAATGTTTCTGCTCCTTTTGCCATGGCTGTGACAGAACTGTCATTGGCATAATAAGGGATTCTAGTACAGCAGCCACACTCGTCGAGCGCTTATCTGTGTCACTGTTTTGATGGTCAGTCACGTTTGGTTGCAGCAGTACATTTGGCTGCACCACAGTACAACTCACAAGTTACAATGACATGCCATGATCTCTCCCTGTTCCAAATGGAGTATCATCCAATTGGATGGCAGTACTGTTGCTCAGCTGTATTAGGTTGAGTAGTCCACCATTCCTTCTTCTTCTCTTCCCCTTAGAGCTGTCCACCCCTCACCTTTTTTGTGAATACCAGACTATACTGTAGATCCCCATTTGCTTTGCTGTTGTGACAGTACTTCACTGTGCCCAAAGGGTCTGTGGGATTTCTGTGAATTATGTATGACCCGTGTTTTACTGCATACCAGCCTAATGCAGTTGAGTACCGTGTAAATGAATAGTACCCATTGTAATTAAATGTGCATGTTTATATAACAAATCATGAATTTCTCTGATTTTTTTTTTTTAATTGCTTTTTGTTCCTTCAGTGGTTTTACTTAAAAGGCAGAGTGGTTTGCACACATGCAAGAAAGCCAGGCAAAGACTAAGATAATGGGATAAAGGCCAAAAAATAGGGACTGATATTCAATATTGTTTTTACAAACTTAGAAAGCTGTTATAATAACAGGATTTAGGGTAACATTTTCTGAAGGATAGGAAGTCAGAAACTCAAATGTATCTCATTATTTTGCTCAGAGATTTGCCAGAAAAAAAGACAAATTTTATGAAGAACTGACCAAAAATATGAAACAAGAATCTGGACATTCTAAGACCGTGTGGACAGTTGAGAGCTGTATTTGGGCATGTTGTGTTAATACAGGACCTTAAAATTAATTCAGAACAAATTATTTTGGTTTAGTTTTCTTGTTTAGATTGTGTAGATGTTGCCATGTCATTCAGATTTTTGTTTATAAAACATGGCCGCTTGGGATCAGAGGTAATCCTTCAGCAAGCGGTACTGTGTCTGCCTTCCAATAACGCACAACCTTGTACTGTATCATCTTTATCTGTAGCTTGTAATTTTTTGAACGGTCTTCCTTTCAGCCGTTTGATATCTATCTCCATCTTTTAAAATATCTTGGTAAAAATCTAATTTCCTTAGCTGTGAAGGAATAAGATACTACTATGAGCTGTACATATGGTCATTAGGTTGTGTATTGTTCTAAATTTTGTTACTTTGTATAGAGTTTTACTAAGTCTTTTTTTCAAAACAGGTTTATTGTTTTAACATATAAGAGAAATATCATAACAATTTTATACAAGTAATTAAAAATAGGTATTATTATAATATTCAACAAAACAACTAAAGTATTTACAAAGACATCCACTACAATCAGATCAATTAATTAAACTAAAATACCATGCTATTGAAATTAAAATTTTTTTAACAAATTTTGTAAATTATCCCATACAATAAAATAAGATGTTTTTCTGTTTGTTCTAGTCCTAATTGTGTTTATTTCCATATGGCACACTATATTCATAACATTTTTAAATTCATTGAACGAAGGAGGTGTATCTGAAATCCAATTTCTAGTTATTATTTTCCTAGCCACTGCTAGAATAGACCATAACAAGGGAAGCTTAACCTTTTAACACTTTGAGGTACAGGTGTGTTGAATAATATAAGAGATTTAGAAATAATGAAATTATCTGTAAAAAGAGCCTGCAAAATTCATTAATTGACTTCCAGTATTCTTTCAATTTTATACAGTCATAAAACATATGAGCCCAGTCAGCATTAATTTCTACATTACATCTCTTACATAGATTATCTTTATTATTTATTTTATTCATCATCAAAGGTGTATAAAAAGATCTATGTAAAAATTTCCATGTATAAAGTCTCCAGACAATGGAAGACGTAGTTCTATAAGCAGATTCCAATATATATTGTTTATCTTGTTGATTTGGTGGGTCCCCATTAATAGAAGTGAAATAATTCCAGTATGAATCTACACTGTAAAAGTTTCTTGTCTGATAACTTTATGTATGTATGAAAGTTTACCTTTATCAGAAACTTTATGTTGTAAGTTTAATATCAAGTAATCAATCAGTGTTGGAATAGATTCTTTAACAGTTATAGACATTAAATCTATTTTATTAATGAGATGTTGTCTAAAGGTCTGAACCTCTAACCAGCAAGTTTCTCTTAGATCAAATTCTTGTTTTAAGAAATCTAGATTTTTAACTTTATTATCAGATATCAACTGATACCGTACTTTAGATCATTATCTATAGCTAAATGAGTTCCTTCAGAAGTAGATGACAAAAGCATACCCTGAGTATACATTATAGGAAATACAATAAAATTCCATTCCCTATACTTAGGGTGCATGAATATAAAGTTACGATAACTAATAATAATATTTAATGGGTAACAAACCATATGTTTAGGTGTAATAGGTGAAGTACAAAATTCCTTTAGTAACCATAACATGGAGTTATTTACAATCATATTTTTATGTGTTAAGGAGATTTTCATGAAGTGTATACTAATTAGCTCCCAATAATCTTTCCATTTTGTGACATATGACTGATCTATTAATAAAGTAATAACTTTTACAATAGAAGAGATAGTATATAAATTAAAGTCTGGAAAAGAAATACCCCTTGAGACCAGCTATTAGTATGTTTCTTTAATGCAATCCTAGGTCTATTAGGTGCCCATAAGAAATTTAACATTAGTGTGTTCAGTTTCTTGATAATTATTTTTGTAGGTGGAAGTATTATTGATTGTATTAAGTATAAAATCTTGGGGAATATTATCATTTTAATAATTGTCTCTCCTCCATAGTAAAAACATATTATTCCAGGTATTAAAAAGATTATTTATATTAA
Organism: Protopterus annectens; assembly: GCF_019279795.1. Taxonomy (NCBI): domain Eukaryota; kingdom Metazoa; phylum Chordata; order Ceratodontiformes; family Protopteridae; genus Protopterus; species Protopterus annectens. Next base: position 1,424,492,156 of record NC_056733.1, on the reverse strand, counting down.
GAAAACAGGTATTATAATTATTATATATAATAGATTTAATATCTTTAGATAGTATTATATCTAAATAAGTTATCTGACCTGAATTGGGTACATATTTAGTAAAATCACTAATGAGAATATTTTTCGTGTATATATAGGTAGTATTTTAGTTTTTTCTTCATTGAATATTAAACCAGAAATACTTTTAAAATTCATCATGTTATCAAATAGAGACTGTATAGAAGAATTAGATCCTGCTGATGTAATTAGAACATCATCTGCAAAAGTTGAATTTTGGATGTTGTATTTTCATCTATTTCAAAACCCTCTATGTCAGTACTGTTTCTGATCAAATTAGCCCAAGGCTCCATTACTAAAGTGAATAATAGTGGAGAAAGTGGACATCCTTGTTTTGTACCTTTAAGAATGGGTATTTTCTGTGCAACATATGTTCCTACCTTAATATAAGCCAGCGTTCCTTTGTATAAATGTTCAATTAGATTTACAAATGCATCCGAGAAGTTTGTGCACTTCATTAAGGTAAACAGATAGTCCCAACTTACTGAATCAAATGCTGAACTTATATCAAGACTAATAAGTGTTAAATCTTTCTTTTTCCTATTTGCAAAATCTATTAATGTTAAAGTTCTTCTTATATTATCAAAAGTATTTCTATTTACAATGAAGCCTGTCTGATCTATATCTATAATGCCGGGAATGATTGTCTTCAATCTATCAGCAAAGATATTCATAAATATTTTATAATCAACATTAAGTAATGAGATGGGCGATATGAAGAACATCTAGTTGGATCTTTATTAGGTTTTAAAATTGGCGAAATAAATGTATATTGCCAAGATGGGGGGGGTTATTAACTCAGTTTGGGCCAAAATAAAAACCTTATGTATTAATGAATATGTATTTTTAGAAAGGATTTTATATATCTCTGGTATAATACCATCATTACCCGGTGCTTTGTTTGATTTAAGCTTATTTATTTGTGTAATAACTTATGTATATGAAATACTCTTGTCCAATAGTTTAATCTGTTGTTTATTAAGCTTTTTATTCATATTTGTGGTTATAAACTCCTTTATTTTATCTTTAGGTTCCATGTTAATATTATTATGGTTAATTTTGTGAAAGTGATTTCTAAATTCATCTAGTATTTCTGGTATACTAGAAACATTCTTCTTTTCCTTAGAGAAAAGATTTCTTTGATATGGTTTTGTTTATTCAACCTTTTGTTTTATTTTTAAGTCTATGTAAGTATTTGGGGCTTATTGAATAAGACAAAACTTGTATTTCTCTAAAGTTATTTTAACTTTATGAGTTAAAATTTCTTTGTATTTCTCATTTAGTTTGTTTATTTCTTCAATAACTTTCTTGTCCATAATATTTTCTTTATTATTATGTTTATAAGAGTCTAATTTACTTTGAATATCTAACAATTCCTTATCCCAAGATTTCCTTTTATTATTATACCATCTGATACTTTGTCCATATAGATATGATTTTAAGGCATCCCAAACATAAACAATGGAGACTTCAGGAGTATTATTTATGTCTAAAAATGTTTTACTTCTGAAAGTATATATTCTTTATAGTCTTTTAGTTGAGTTAAGTATGCTGGTATCCTTTTGATCTGAACATTATCAGTATTTTTTATCATGAATTCAAAACAATTGAATTATGATCAGATATAGGACATGAAATGATTTTGGAATTAATTAAATCTGTTACCATCTGGTTAGAAATAAAGACCCTATCTATTTTTGAATAAGTTTTGTATCTGTTAGAAAAAAAGGTGTATGGTAATGATTTTGAATCTATCTGATTATTAATATCATTCAAATGATAAGAATTAGCAAAATCCTTTAAATGTTTTGCATTAGATGTAATTCTTCTCTTTCCTATAGTGGTAGTATCACTTTCATGTAGTATACAATTAGTCACCAGCTAAAATAATATCTCCTATAGAGAATGATATGATCTTATCAAGATGATGTTTCACTGTATTAATACCAATTCCAGGTATCCAATATACATTAATTAAAGTGTAAGTCTTCCCATTAATTTGTATTGTAACCATACCAAACATTCCTTTGTCATCCTGATAAGATTTAATGGTTTTAGGAATGGGCATACATTTATTCCATAAAATAGCCACTCCTCTTTTTTTCTGAGTGTGCTCTGAACTAACCAATACTGTATATTTGTTTGTGGCTAGTTTATCAATATCTTTTTTCAAGAGATGGGTTTCTTGTAGGAAGACTAAGTTGGCCTTATGTAAATTAATGTATCTTATTAGGCTTGCCCTTTTACATGGATTATTCAATCCATTAATGTTTAAAGAAATTCCTTTTAAAGAAGTCATTTGGCATTTTTAAAACTTAAGAATCTTATGATCAAAATAACAAATAACAAGATAAGTAATGTTACATCTCCTCCTTTAGGTGTACCTTTAAATATAGCTGTATTTATTGAATCTCTTATGGGATTTCGTATAGGATTCAATTTTGTTTGTAGTGACAATGAATGTACAAAATATATTGTGGATGTCAAAACTATATACAAATAACAATGAACAAGTGAAAATAATGTAAGGATTAAACCTTGCATCCAGCCTGGAGTTGTAAACTCCAACTTAGAGTAGTATTTACCACTCAAGTTAACCCCCTACCCTAAGCAGCAGTACATCAGCTACCACCTTATCAATTTAATACTAGTTATATTTAACTGAAGTTAACAGTTTTCAATTCAATTATCTAGCAAGACAAGACTACACATTTGGTAAAACAGCATCATATAAACTAAAATAAACCTTTTTTTTTTTTTTTTTTTTTTTTTTTTTAAACTGTTCATACTACTATATACAGCCATGTAATATAAAACACTTGTATGCAAATAACATTCAAATAATCTTGATGTTAGAAATCAAGAGGAGAGAAAAATAAGTTCTAACATTCATTTAAATCAAAAACTTTGGCTAATATGATTCAGACATTACATATATTAGGATGCATCTATTTTCTGTCATGTAAATACTGTTAACAGCTTCCAAAAAAACCTTGAATTGCTTGTATATGAGCATTTACTCAAACTCATTATTGCCAATAGAATAAAATATTGTATTCATAGAAATTGTTATAAATCATACTTCACAGTTAAGCAGATTCTCAGAAACGTTTATATACATATCTACATACACACACATACACACACATATACATATATATATATATATATATATATATATATATATATACACACACAGACACACACACAGACACACACACAGACACACACAGACACACACACAGACACACACACACAGACACACACACAGACACACACACACAGACACACACACACACACACACACACACACACACACAGACACACACACACAGACACACACACACAGACACACACACACAGACACACACACAGACAGACAGACACACACATATATATATATATATATATATATATATCTGATCTCACTGAGTTGTATCTTTACTGAGCACCATCTTACATTGCTGTCCCTTCAATAAATCTGTCTGCTTTATACAAAATAATGCACAGCAAACACATTTTAGTAACCAGATTTTACAAACATGCTATACTACTGCTTTAAAATATATCACATGACAATTTCTTCCAGTATAGAGTTATAAAATTATTTATGCTTGTCAATCAGATGAATTAAATGAGTTATAGTAATGTATATGTTTGGGACATAGGTTTTTAACACATATTATTAATCTGCTATTCCTGTATCTGTGATGTGTCAGTGTGATATCTAGGTCAAAGGTGAGACCAGCTGCTTTCAGCTTCTCTGTGAAAATTCTGAGAGTTGAAGATTTTGAAGTAGCTCATGGACACTGTGCATGAGGCAGCCCACATCCCAGATTGTCTCTCTTAACATTTTGGCGGGAAACTTATTAAAAACTAGTGACAAACATTCATTTAGCAGTGTAAATGCATCTAAACATGACAAAACCTTCACAATGCATTCTACAGGTTATTACAGACTCTATGTAAGTGAAATCAAGCCCAAAATTATTAATAAGTAACAAAACTCAACATTTTTGTCCCAACTCAGCTCCTATGCAAATCTTATTATTTACTGTGTCTATATGATCAAAAGCATTTCTATATATTAATAAAGAAAAGAAAAGAGAGTAGAAAGTAAAAGGGTGTAAGGCAGAAATAAAAAAAAATGTAAGAGAAAGCTATAAGAAGTATATACAATAGAATGTTACTTACTGTTTATATTAATAGAGTTAAAAATAAAACATATTATTTACTATTATTTAGTTCTAATTATTATTGGTTAAAGCATGACAGATTATTTACAAACAAGCATAAGCTGTGTAATCAAGAAAGTATAATTAGGAATAGCATTTGAAGAACATATAAACTTTTAAAGGAAAAAAAAAATGTATCAAATTACTGACCTTATTTTTCCTCTTCAGAAAGAGAAACAAGTTAAATCACAGCTTGCCATTAAATCTCCAGATATTTTGACTAGTTATGAAACAAAACATTTCTTTGCACACAGAGAATAACTTTGATTAAATCTTTTCAAAATATTTGTTGCTTCTTGGAAATGCAGGAACTATATTTAAAAGATTAATAATAAAATAAAATGATGAGAGAAAAAAAAAAACATAGTACAAATCATTTGTTTTTTAGTCTCTTCTTCTTCTCTGAAGTCTTCCACGAAGTTTCAGTTGCCAGTCTCTTTAACGAAGGACTAGCCCATTGCATTTCTTCTATTTTTTCCAAAATCTTATTTTTTTTGATAAACAGTAAAGCAGAGTCTAAGTCATCGAAAATTTTAGGACCATCAGGAAGGAAGATTTTAAGCTTGGCAGGAAACAAAAGGTATGTTTTAAACGATGCTTTTTTAAGCTCCCTTATTAGTGGCAGAAAAACTTTTCTTTTAGCTAATACCATGGAAGAATAGTTCATTGTCAAAACGCACAGTTGTTTCATTAATCTTAACAGGAGCTTTAGCCCAAGCAGATTTAAGAACCATCTCTTTATCAAAAGATGATAGAAATCTAACTATAACTGATCTAGGATAGTTTTTGTTAGAGTTAGTATTGGCTATAGATCTATGTGCTCTTTCGATACCAAAAGAGAATGCTTCTGGTAAATCTAAAGTTTTAGGGAGCCATGTTGTTAAAAAGAAGTAATATTGTTACCTTCAATATTTTCTGGCAGTCCAAAAATCCTAATGTTATTGCGCCTAGATCTATTTTCCAGGTCATCCAGCTTTGTTTGTAAATGTGTATTTTGTTTCAGCAGAAACTCAATGTTGATTTCCTCTTCTTGTATTCTATTTTCCATGTCATTCACAGCTTCTTCTATGCCTGTCATCTGGATCTTCTGTTGTTGCAGGTCCATATGTAACAAGTCTATTTGTTTTGTAGTTTTTCTATGAAAGTGTCTATTTTAGTATCCATTTTATCCATCTTAGCAGTAAGTTGCTGGACTATAATTATCAGAGACTGAAGTTCTTTCTTGATGCTGGAGTCTTGAGAATTTGTCTTACTGGAACTCATTTCAGACTGATAAACTGACAGGAAAATTTCCAAAGTAATTTCTGACAGGAATATTATTAAGATTTCCTTTCTTTTTTAGATATAGTTCAAGAACTATATAAAACAAACATATTTAGAAAGAAAATTACTTCAAGAATTAATTTTTTAAGTAATTAATTCCTGTCAATGTTATGAAATTGGTGGAGCTGAAGAAATCTGCTGCTATCCTGTGTTCATCCTTGGCCACGCCCCTTCGAGTTTTACTAAGTCTGTTTGTAAACGTGAGACCCAGTGTTGTGCAGATATCATGAGTCATCGTAATCCCTTCAGTCTTTCACAGTACTGTTTCCTTTCATTAGAAAGCTGGTGAAATTTTCTTTTTATTTTCTTTTATTTGGCATTATTTACCGGGAAAGTCTGACTGGGCATGAATCCAGTTTTCCGAGGAACCCCTGGGAGAAAAGCTCCACATGCATACGTAGTTCAATTACTAAACTACATATTTTCATATGAAGTGCGGTAACAAATAGGAGAGACAACCTATGGTATAAATAAAGTCAAATCAGAAAAACACCATGAATGTTGAAGCAATAATAGGAAATTAAGCACCTAGTCAAATACGGTCAGTAGTGATAACCAATGGTAAAGATGTTAAGCATTTAAAATATGGGCAAAAGGCTAAAAGAGAGGATTTTGCAGTTGGGGGAGATTAGAAAATGCAGTTAAAGTAGGGAGGTGTAGGAGAAGTAACTGGTGCTTGTAGGGAGGTGTAGGAGAAGTAACTGGTGCTTGTAGGGAGGTGTAGGAGAAGTAACTGGTGCTTGTAGGGAGGTGTAGGAGAAGTAACTGGTGCTTGTAGGGAGGTGTAGGAGAAGTAACTGGTGCTTGTAGGGAGGTGTAGGAGAAGTAACTGGTGCTTGTAGGGAGGTATAGGAGAAGTAACTGGTGCTTGTAGTGAGGTATAGGAGAAGTAACTGGTGCTTGTAGGGAGGTATAGGAGAAGTAACTGGTGCTTGTAGGGAGGTATAGGAGAAGTAACTGGTGCTTGTAGGGAGGTATAGGAGAAGTAACTGGTGCTTGTAGGGAGGTATAGGACAAGTAACTGGTGCTTGTAGGGAGGTACAGGACAAGTAACTGGTGCTTGTAGGGAGGTACAGGACAAGTAACTGGTGCTTGTAGGGAGGTATAGGAGACGTAACTGGTGCTTTGGCAGATTGGAGAAGGGAGGAAAGGGGTGTGTCGTGACATCTTGCTAGCTTTATGCCATCACTTTTTCATTCCTGTTGTTTTCCCACCTCAAGCCCGTTGCTCATCTTTATCTACATTCTTATATTCCTTTGTTAACTTGTTTACCTTTCTCCGCTGCCTTTTACTTCATCATAGCTTGTGTTTCTTCGTAAGTGCCACATTGAAGCATGAACACTTTTTTCTCCTGCAGTACTCCTTTCTTTTTTTGGCTTGACCTAGTTTGAAGCTTCAGTTATTTCACTCTTTAAGCTCACCTTTCATTTCTGTTTCTCTGAAAAAATGTAAAGAATGTCTTAATGTATTTAGCTGTCATTAAATGAGCTCAGTTTATCTCTTTTAACTTGTTCTACAATGCCTTGTGAATTTTGCCAAGTAAGACTTTAAAGATGTGATGCTCACTGGTGTTTTGAAATGAACAGATCTGATCCGGTTCTTAACAGGCTGAGCAGTTTTTCAGCATTGTTAAATGTTGAACACTAGTAATGGCTGCTTTGTGAAGTCACATTCAAAATAGGATAATGCCACATTTTTTGAACTGAAAAGAAACCCAAAGTTCTCTCTTTATAAAAATGTTAACCAGTAATCCAACTGGTTACCATTGCCCCTTTTTTTTGGGGGGGTGACCTGTGAGGGCTATCAGAAGTGTAGACAAATGGGGGGGTCAAATCCTGTACCCTCTAGTTCCAAAAAGCAGATCATTTAGTGTTCAGTGCTTTAAACATGTCTGTTATCATAGTAGGTTTTGTAAATTGCAGCTAAACTGTTTGTTGGAATGCCTGTGGAACAGTGATGACAGTATATATAAAATGAGAACTGTAGTTGCGTGACTCTCATCATCTCGTGTATTAAGTGAGCGATGGAGTGTAAAATGAAAGTCTGTTTTTGTAGTTACGTTTTCCAGATGAAGTCTCCCCACATTGCAGAGGTTTTCTTTGACTGCTCTGTATTTTTTTAGGAAGTACACAAAAGATTATGATCTAGTCTGTGAGTGTAAGCAACATATTTGCCCCGTGCATGTGGACTGTCAAGCATTTTTCAATTGATCCGAGCCTGTCCTTTCTCTGTACTGGTATCCCCAACATGGGTGTAAGAACAGCTGTATCATCTATAGATGAATAGAAATAAAGCCTCGTCATCTTGGAAAACCAATAAAAACCATAAGGATCAACTAGTATATAAACAGCTAAGAAATTATACTAAGAAGTCTATAATATTAGACAAAAAAGACTATTACTGTAACCTGCAACATAAACATTTAAAATAGACCACAAAAATGTTGGTCCAGCTTAATCTTCTCCATCCAGGTAATACTACTACCCCTACCCCTGCCTCTATCCTCCAAAAACCTCCATTAAATATTGCCAACACCTTCTTTACGGAAACTATGCAATCCCTTGCCAACCAACTAGGCCCAAACAACCTGGACCGTATTAACCCCATATCCAATACCCACCCATCCTTTAACTTTCAACCTGTACCAACAGCATTTATCCAATCCTTAATCAAGAAACTGAAACCCACCACCCTTTCAGCAGACCTAGTCCCGGCTGAATATCTTCAAAAGGCTGCAAATGCAATAGAGTATCCCATCTCAATATTAATTAACAGAACCATCTCTGAAGCATATATCCCCTCCATCTAGAAAATTTCCTATGTAATTCCTTTCCATAAAGGGGGTAACGCCACTGATCTATGAAATTACCAGCCCATCGCCATTCTGTGCCCTCTGGCTAAAATTATGGAAAAATCTATCCACAAGCAACTTCATTACCTCAATTTGCACAATCTCCCTAGCTCCCTCCCAGCATGGATTTAGACCCTACCATAGTACCACCACAGCCCTTCTATCCTTCTCTCCGACAATAAATCAAATCCGTAATAATAATACGCCCTCCTCTGCTTTCTTTCTTGACCTGTCTAAGGCATTTGATATGGTAAACCACCAGCTACTCATTCAAACACTAAAACCTCTTGCCATAGACAGCCTAGCAATATACTGGTTTCAGTCCTACCTAAGTGGCAGACAACAAGCTGTGCTATGGAAGGATAGCCTTTCTTCCCTACTGCCGGTCACCCTTGGAGTTCCTCAAGGGTCTATACTAGGACCTCTCCTATTTTCCATCTTCATTAATGATCTTCATACAGTCACCCCCAAAGCAACCTGCATTCAATATGCAGATGACTGTACCCTAATCTGTTCTGCCACCTCCCCATTAGACCTGTGGACCTTAACCCAAAATACTTTCAATGTAGTAGAAAACTGGCTCACTGACGGGCGTCTTCTATTAAATCCAAATGAAACAAAACTGCTACTCTTCACCCCCACCCAGAAAGCTACACTCCATTTACCATAACATCTAATAATGGCACAATAATTTCCCCAGAAAGTAGTACAAAACTATTAGGTGTAATTGTTGACAATAACCTTACGTTTGGTGCTCACATCGACAACACCATTAAAACGGTAAACAAAAGGCTAGGATCTCTGTATAGAATTAAGGCATTTCTAACCCCAACTGCTAGGACAGTTATTGCCCGAACACATTTACTTTCAACCCTTCTTTATGCCTCCCCAATCTATAGAAACCTGAGTAAATCTGACCTCAAACTCACTAGCTGCTACAACATAGCCAGATTTGCCACAGGCTCAGCATATAGAACCCACCACTGTATTATCCTACAATTTCTAGGCTGGCTAGAGTTTCCCTCTCAATCCAGTATAATCGATTAATAATAGCCCACAAAGTCCTCCATCAGCCTGAAAGCACACACATACTCAAAAATATAATTACCCCTTACAGTAACCTAAAAACTAATACTGGCACAAACTGTTAAATCTAAAAACTCAGCAGGTGACTCATTGTTCCAACAATCTGGAATCGGCTCCCTGCTGAACTTACAGCAAACCAGACTATTGACCAATTTAAAACATCTCTCAAAACATTCCCAAAAAGTCACTGGCTGTGCCCCTGTACCAACCCTGACTAACCATCTTACCACTCTCTTCACTACCTGGCTATCTGTAAAATAGTCACTGTTTCAGACTTAGTCTCATTCTCATATGTATTGTACTACTGAATGACATGCTACCTTTTTCAGCCTTGTATCACTAAAAATGTCTAAGTTCGAACAAGAAAACTACAATGTTAAGTTTAAGTATGTATGTATTTCCAAGTATGCATATAATCTGTACTAGTATCTATATGTGACTGTATAAAACTGCTACTGTTCAACTCTTATGTAACTATCCACATGTGGAGCTTTTCTCCCCGGGCCTCGGCTGAAAATGGACCTGTGTCCAGTCGGACTATCCCGGTTAACAAATGTAAATTAAATAAATCTAGGCAGCCACAATGGTGGTTTCTGCCATTACTGGCACCCCAGCAATGACCGTACATAGTATAGGCCTTAACCCCTCCTTTGTGCAATGAACATATAAGATGTGCCAATGCTGGGATAACAATGCTTGCTACAGTGTGATTGCACATTGCAATACAGTTAGATCATATGTGGGTTAGTGTCTGAATGCTTGCCCCAAGACTATCCTTGCATTTCTATCTCTTCAACAAGGAGTTGTGGCATCGGATGGCTCTGGCCCTGATCCATCCTTCCCATGATTATTACTGTATCCTCCCTTCAAAAGCTCCAGCAGACAGCTAAGCTTTCAGTTGAACATGGGTGGTCTTATTCCCCTGCAGCAGTAAAGCTGGCCTATCACTGAAACTTTATTTGTGAAGATATGTAAATTATAGAGAGCTGATTATGTTTAAATAGTAAATAACTGATGCTGAAAGTAGTATAGTAAAGCACAAATAGAGAAACATTCAAGACATGGATGGACAAATGCGATCTTTTTACTTTTGTTAACTAGTGCGGGGAAATGTTTTCAAAACCTAATATTAATGTGCCTTCTTATGGCAAAATGTACATTTTGAAGCAGTGCAGACTACATTTGTGACATTGTATGTTTTTTTTAATGTCTTTGGTTGAATATTGAAGAAATAACAGGTCTTGGTAATGATTCACATGTGTACATTGTTAGTAAAAAGGTCTACAAATGCTTAAGATTTACAGGTCTTCTATATGAAGTTCCAGAGAGTTCATGGTAGAAACTAAAAGTAGACCTGTGTCCATTTCTTGTTTGTTAACTGTATTGACCTATTTAAGTTAAAGGTCACTACAGTGTGCTGTGAGTTTCTGAAGACAGGCTGTTCAAATGTAATTCAGGCAGCCTGTCATGTCTGTAATGTGATTGTGCATGCTGCTTGGCAATTTAGCCATGGTATCTTTTGCAAACTGTAGATCTGCAAGTTGAATGTCCACATTTTCATGTTGTGTGTTGTTTTTTTTTTTTTTTTTTTCAGATAGTGGAGTTTGTGGTGAATAGTAGTGTGTGTGACTTCTTTTATCTGTTTAGGTCATGCAGTACTGCTTTGAGGATTTTGTGTGTGTGTGTGTGTATGTGCATGCATTTGTTTGTATGTTGATTTAAGCCATAAGATTTTTCAGTGCTTTTAATGTCTGATTGTTATTTATGGAGTTGATTTCTAAATTGTAGTTAAAGGGAATGGAATGGTTGTGAAAGCAGTCGTACTGCATATGAAAAGCATATCTGCTCATCATGACCTTACATTGCCCTGTTTCCACTTAGACGTTTACCGCTGAGGGCACAGGAGTATTACTGGTCATCTGCTGATGGACTGAAGACCTGAAGTTGCTAGCAGTGTCTCAGAAGTGAAGTAGAAGAAAAGAATGTAACGAGAACTGAGAGAAATGCAAAGTAGAAAGACAAGGTACTGCTGACAGAGGTGTAAAAATTTCCAGAAATATGTTTCAAAAGAGGTTCGCTAAGAAGCTCAGATGTTGATTTGAAGTGATTCTTAGGAGAGAGCTACATTCTAGGGTTGACAGGCTTGATATGGATTACACTGATACATGTGAGAGAACAAGCCCAGATGTGGATTGTAGTGATGTTTGAAAGCAATACTTCTTAGCATTGATGCCTATGAAGCTTGTTCTTATGATATGATTCACAGAAGTACCTCACTTGCTTATGTGAAATAAAGGCAGAGTCCTAAGTAACCATCATGTTACAGGGACACTGAACTTTCAGCTTTTGAATTTTGAAATACTTAAATGTGCGGATACAGCTATTTTGCATTGAAGTGTGTGATTAAATTTGTAATATATGAGAATCTAATAGGTTAGGTAAAGAAAGTTGGATATTGAGGTATCAAATGCTGAAGTGATACATGCAGTGCTCAAATGCAGGCAGCCCGCATCTTGTAATACATGGTGCAAGCAGCCAGGTGCTATGGGTACAACAGCAGCTTTTTAGATAATGAGCACCATCTAAGGGTACAGACCTTATCTCTCCAGCTGTATGGCAGTTTTGTCTTCTTTTCTTGATGCAGTTTTGTTGAGTCAAGTTGCAGACGTCTGAACCTGAAATGTTGTGGCACAGGTCACCACAGTTCATTTCATTATATTTATCAAGGTTTGACCCATAATCGGAGTCAGTGAGTATATTGTAGAACTTTGTGTGTGTGTGTGTGTGTGTGTGTGTGTGTGTGGGGGTATCACACAGTTGAGTGCAGTGTGGCTTCGTCAACAAAATAAATACAGGCCAGGATAGTGAGCAGTTATGCCTGAGTATAAACAGTGCTCTATTTTAAACCAAACTACTAATAAAATCCATCATGAAATCAACTGGCAACAGGCTTCTGGATTCCCCATGAGAACAAAATATCTTGCATGCCAGTGAATTAAAACTACATTTGGTTTGTGCATAATTCGTGGAAATGTCCCTTCCCTTCCTGAATTTTCCCTGACCATTGTCTGACTCACACTCACATTCTATTATCAATACTGAACAAGCAGTGGATGCATTTTTATGGGGAGAGTAAACTCCCAGAACCATTGAGGCTTTGCTTTTCTGTAACCACAGATGGCCATTTGACAGTCTCATTTTAATTTCAGAATGTCTTCGTCACTACTAATTCAGGCTGCTAAATGGGCAGTATGGAGACATATGCAGTACTTTTATTAGACTGTGAAATGGGAATATAGTGAAATGTGTTTTGCTCTTTAATGTATAAAACAGAATGATTTGAGCAGCCATGCTGAAAAAATGCATAATACCTTTCTCAGTGGAAGCGTTGTTAATGAGTAGTGTATGCTTTGAAACAGCATTTGCATAGATTTGTTTTGTGGTTCCAAAGATGGTGCCATTACTAGTATGTGCTTATGGTGTAGTGTGATTTCTTTCTGTATTGGTGTGTGTGTGTAATATATATATATATCTATATGTGTATGTATATGTGTATGTGTGTATATATATATATATATATATATATATATATATATATATGTATATATATGTGTGTGTGTGTGTGTGTGTGTGTGTGTGTGTGTATATATATATATATATATATATATATATATATATAAATATATATATATATATATATATATATATATATATATATATATATATATAAATATATATATATATTCATAGGTATATACTAGGCTAATGTCCCTGGGGCCTTTACAAGCCTAGCCATAAGGTTACCCTGGTATCATGCTAGCCGACCTTGGTTCCCAAATCCCAGTGACTCTGTCGAGTAGAGCTACTAGAGTTATCCCTGGGGTGAATTTTCTATTTCCTATCAACTCTGACATTTCTCTTGAAGGTGGTCAGTGAGGTGCTCTGCATAGCATGGGCAGTCTCTGGGTTATGAAGCTTTCCCTCCAGTATGTTCTCTTGATTGTGGTAATGAGGTTGAGGTCACTGGAGCGTGTGGTGCAGAGGGATTGGGATTTCTTTAGACGCAGCATTTCTAACAGATCTGGGTCAGACATGGCTTTGTAAGTTAAGCAGAGATCGTCTCTAAGTAGGTGATATGAGACTGAGAATAGTTGTAGTTTTTTGAGTCTGTCCATGTAGGACAAGTGTTTAAGGCCTAGGATCCTCTTTGTGAGATACTTTTGCGGCCTGTCCAGTTGTTGCAGGTGTCTAGTGAGGTACATGCCAAATGGGGCATTGTACTCTATGATTGGCCTAATGAAGGAAGAGTAGAGGGAGACAATGACATCTTTCCTGCCGGATGCAAAACCTTTAGTAATGAGATGTGCCACATAGGACTTTCTGACCAAAATAGCAATGTGGTGATCAAAAGAGAGGTTGCTGTCCACCTGTGTTCCCATATCTCTTATAACGCCTTCTGTGTTCGGTGGACTACCATTGATGTGGTAATTCATGGGAACCAGGTTTTTCCCAAAGGGGATGAATACACAATTTTTGGCATTGAGCTTAAGGCCATGGTTCTGACACCAATCGTTGGTCTCAGTGAGGCCATTCTGTAGGGTGTCAACATCAGTTGGGGAGTTAATAATGGCTCCCAACTTGCAATCGTATGTGAACTTTGTCAGCCAGAGTCCCTTCATATTGGCCTGGACTTCAGAGAAGTAGATATCAATAGGACCCAGGACCGAACCCTGTGGAACTCCACTCGTCACTAGTTGGCAGTTTGACTTAGAACCCACAGTGTGAAAGTAGCCAACTCAATCTGTGAGCCAATTTCCAACCCACCTAGTGATATAGGGGTTGATGCCTAGCTTAGTGACTTTTTCTGTGATTCCTGAGTGGCGAACTGTATCAAAGGCTTTGGCCAGATCAAGGTAGGCTGCATGAACCACCTTGCCTTCATCCACAGCTCTAGTAACTGACTGACTCAAAGAAGTCAACCAAAAGTTGAGCAGGCATGATCTACCTTTCACAAAACCAAACTGTGTGGGATCCAGAGTTTGGAGATTCCCTATATCCTTGTTTATTAGGTCCATGATGATGCATTCCATAGCTTTGCATATCCGACTTATCAGGATAATGGGGTGATAGTTCCCAGGGTCTGTAGTCGCTCCTCCTTTGTGGAGAGGGATGAATGTAGCAGTGCGCCATTTGGTAGGGACAAAACCTGAGGTGAGGCTGTGATTTGAACAGGGCACACAGGTGAGGTGCCAGTTCACTCTGTAGTCTATGTAGAACACCGCCAGCAATATTGTCGGGTCCCAAAGAAGCTGTATTCTTGGCATGGACAGTACTGTTTTAACCTGTGCAGCAATAATACTGGGTGCCTGGCAATCTACTGTTGTTGTGATTGGTCCTTGGGGGGGGGTAAAGTTGGCACTGACTGTTGGCCAGTACATTGGCAATATCTATTGGCTCAGTATAGGAGGTATCATTGTGCAGTAGCTCAGAACAAATCTGGGCATTGCCGTGAAGATTCTTTACATAACTATAGAAGGTCTTCTGGTTGTCTTTACTGTCTGCTGCAGTTCTGCTTTTTATAGCTAGTTTTAGAGGATTTGATGAGGGATCTCAACTTTTTGTTGAGGCTGATAAGGGAGGTTTTTCAATCTTGGGACTTAACCTTATTCTGCTTCTGTTTCCTCCTCCTGTTGTAGAGTTTGTTTATGGCAGGGGACCACCAGATAGGCTTCCCTTTTTTGGAAGAGAGCGTCTTGGTTCTGTTGGGTATGGCGAGATCCATGCATTTGTGTGCTTGTTCTTACAGTGCATTGGTGTATGATTCAGCAGTCATGCAACTATTGTCCATTTGCACGGGTGCCGTGAAGTTAGCCACCTTTGTTTCTAGGAGCCCAAAGTTAGCTTTGGAGAAGTTTTTCATGGTGGTTACCTTTTGCGGAGGGGGGCGGGGTGTGTGGATTTCCAAGATGATTAGTTTGTGGCCT
>NC_056733.1:1424404120-1424466620 GCF_019279795.1 Protopterus annectens | reverse complement strand
AACCCCAACACCAATCATTTTCTTTGGAGGTGCATGGTCTGTCATAGGTAGCCATTAGTAAGTAATCAGGTGTAGGTGGTATCCTTGGGGAGTGCAGTGGCATTTACATTTTTGATGCCTTTACCTGGGCATCTGGGTTTTATGTTGTTCTGATTCTGGTATCCACAGAGTACTTCGCAGCACACAGTTTGTGCTGTGAACATAGTTGCTGACTGCGTCTGGGAAATGGCAGATTGACCATATTAAGGGAACACTGCAAAGTACATTTTTTTTCCAAGTGGAATGCATAAAGTCCAATGGTAAGCATATATTTTAACTAGCTGCAGTAATAGATGCAGAGTTGTAGGGCTTGTTGACCATAAGTGTCTGTAACTGCTGTGGTTATGAGGGAAAATATGTTTGGATTGCAAGAGCATGTGGAGGGGTTGCAGATATGTCGCAGGCATTTTTCTTTTGCCATTTTAACACTGTAGGTATTTCTCCCAAGATTGCAGAATCCACAATATAGGTGCGAGTGAGTATGTTGGTCATGTAGTGTCTGAAGGGGTAAATCCAAGCTTGAAAATAGGGACATGGCTCTATAAATATGTGTATAGTGTGCGGGGAGATCAGACCTGAGAATGTGCATGTTTGTATAAGGCAAGAACAATTGAGAGGTTTACTTTGTGGGTTGGCTGGTCCAAAGGCCCAGACATTAAATCTGATTCTCTCAGTTGTGTGTACCCCTTATCTCTTCTGTCTTACATAATGAATACTGCAGCGTATCAAGCTGCTGGTCTTTGGCCCATATTTGTGACATAAAGTGCTAAAGCCCTGAGATGGGCCTCAATGACTTGAGTCTGAACAGTGGCATGGAAGCAGCAAGAGCCATGGAGGGCTTGGGGGGTTGGGGTGTAAGAGTAATTGGTTAGTACAGACTTATCTGTATTAGGAGGGAGTTATGGTCTAGCTGGCTGCTCTCACACACCTAAGCAGAGGCTTGAAGGTGGTGAAGTTGTAGCCGTTGTCCCAGGAATATGGCTTGGCATACCAAGTCAGTGGGTGTAACTCATTATTTTGTGGATAGCCACCCAGTGGTGTGAACATTGGCTTTAGATGATTGCTAAGGTTGATGTGATACCCTGATCTCATTTGCAAATATAGGGAAAAAGGGGAGATGGATGGACAGATGGAAGAGTTTACATACATTTTGAGGGTATAGTAGGTACCTATGGTTACATAATTGCTCATGTCGGGTACCAGGATTGGAGTTAGGGTCTCATTAGAAATGCTCTCATTGCATGTTTCATTGGATGCAAATAAGGACACAGAACACATCCATGGCTGCCTGAATGACAGTGCTGCCCCTGCAGGCTCTTCTATCTTTGTCTGGAGCTGTCTGACTAGTTTGTAAATGAACAGGACCAAGACCAGTAGGAGGGAAACCTGTAATTACCAAGCACAGAGGCAAAATAGGCCTAGGAAATAGCTTTTGGCTTTTGTGTTTGGTACAGTAATAAAACACATTATTAGACTGCGGTGGTGGTGCTGCGGTAGCATTGTCGCCTCACAGTAAGACATTGTCCTGTTAGATTCTCAGCTAGAACGTCTTCTGTGTGGAGACATGCGTGAATGGGCGTACCTTCATTGAAGGTTGTGCATCAGGGCCGGCAACTTGGCACATAAACATCTACTGCCAATCATTAGCGGACCGGAGTTCCGCTGTGCCGACCCCTAATCGGGAAAAGACAAAAGGGGGTTGGAAGGGTGGCCTAATGGTTAAGGTGTTTGCCTTACAAACACAAGGTGCAGGGTTTGAGTCTCACAAGGGATAATTGGCAAGGCTTAAAATGGCTCAGAAGGGCAGTTAGCTTAGCACTAACCTATAAAACCTATAAAAGCCGAAAGACACAACATTAGACTGTTTGTTCTCCTGAAGAACAAATGGTAAATAAACTGCGGCGGCTTCTCTGGGTCACAGTAGCTCTGAAACTTTTGCCTCCTCATTGCAATATTTTCTACATCTTCCTCTTGAAACATGGGTGTTATATTTTCAGGGAGTCTTGCTTTGTGATATGTAGAAATGAAGGCACACTTTCTTTTACATGCTTATTGAAGATTCCTCTCACAGTCAGGACCTAATCAGAATTTTCAACTATGGCATGTTTTCAGAGGAAATACTGAAGGGTTTGATCACATGACTTGTATAACTTTCAGAATTCTTTGTTTCATTTGCTTTTTGTTTTTTCATTTAATTCTTTCATTCACCTGAAAAACATGTATGGGTACAGAAGGTAATTAGAAAGCAACCAATGAATAAAAGTATTAGAAGAAAAATAAAAAAATGTTAGCTGAAAGACTTTTGTATTTGATAAAGAAATGGAGGCAGGTTACTTGGGGGCTGTGCCGAATAATTTCTCAAAGGTTAACATGACTTATTTTCAAATATTTTTGAAACCATATTTTTTCTGGTACATGAAGACTGTTTCCTTTATACCTTGTATAGTTCTGGCACTAAGAGTACACTGCATTTCTTAGCCAGTATACTGTGCATGACTTGGAAAGTCACTTCTTTATTTATGATACAATGTAACATTTGGTATAACAGGATGGCTAAAAATGAGATGGAGTTCTGATGTGTACAGCCATGTTATTCAGTGTGTCTTTCTGACTTTGCCATCAAACAGGAAATCCATCCATATAATAACTGCAAATATTAGGCTACAGTGTCAACTACGTATACACAGACACATACGTAGTGTATACACACACACACACACACACACACACACACACACACACACACACACACACACACACACACACTCACTACTTGTCATACATGCGTTATAGTCCTTTTATGCTTCTTCTAGCTAAAATGGATGGCAAGCTTTGTGTACTTTTATAAAAACAAATGAATAATGAAGGATAAAAAAGTAACCTCAATCTATTATGAGGGAATAATTTGCCATTGCAGTAGTGAATGTTTAATGTGAAAGCATTTATGGATACCATGCTGTCTGAAGAACCAAATAATTTTTTTTAACAGTTGTTATCTCAAGAACATTTCCTGGATTATGCACCCAATTCCTGCTATAATGCCTTGCATTGCTTGTTATCAAAGAATATAAAAAGCTTACAAGCCTGAATTCTCTAATTTGAATGTTTCATTGTGGGTCACTTGGTGAAGCCTGTTGCACTTCTTCCTATAGACTTGCATTGTTTGTTTGTATGTGGTCAGTCGAAGAAACATACACTATTCATTTGTGTAGGAAGCTAGCTAGAAGTATGGATAATACTTCATACACAGTTTAATGTAGTTCAGTGATGTATTGCCTAACTGGTTAGCACAACCTACCGCATCTGATTAGATGTTGAAGGTAACAGTTTTGTTACAGTCTGAAATTAAGAAATAATTTTAAACTGACATTGTTATAAAAGGTTCACATACTAAACCTAGAGTACTTGATAATAGTTTTCAATCTTACTCACAAACACTGGCTAATCTACAATGTATGTACTGTACCTGTGTACCAAGTATGTATTCTACCTATGTTCCAAATTTCAGCTGTACACCACAAATCTATTAATTACCTTTATTTTTAAATTAATATTGTGTTTGTTCTCTCCACTGTAACTGTTGATGTGCTGCATACCACTGTAAAAACATGTCTTTTGTAATTTATGTATATACTGATCATGTCTAAATAACTAAATGTATCTGTAATTTTTCTATGTGGAGCTTTTCTCCCCGGGCCTCTGCTGAAAAAGGGCCTTTTCGGCTCAGTCAGACACCCCCGGTTAACAAATATAAAATAAATAAAAATAAACAAGAAGTGCATCTGAAGAGGGCTTTTTAATGCTTTCATCATGATGGCTTACTAAGTACTTGTACGATAAAGCTATTTCATTTTAGACAGTGAGCCACGTATGTATTTAATATCACAAAAAGCTTATTCTCTTAGTCTGTTCTGCAAGCTTTCAAGAACAACACCAGCCTTTAAGAGATCTTATTTGTACAAGTAACACCTATAGATGACCTTCAAGCAGTAATTCAGACCATATAATTACTGAATGCATATGGTATTCCAGCTTAATGGATTGTACTGAAGACGGCAGTTTTAAAGGGCTATAATAGAAATAAATATCTGGTCTGAAGTATTTCTCACCACTGTGCCCTCATCATCAAACATTTGTCTCCACTTTCCCGTATCCTTAGTTAAGGAAAGTTCACAGTAAAAGGAACGGGGGATTTCCATGTTGCACACATCAAAGAAACTCTCATATCCCCTCAAAACAACATTGTTCACCTAAATCAAGCTCCCAGAAATGAAAGTTATGACTGTAACATAGTCATTTGGCACTGTTTTTGCTCTCCCCAGTCTGAAGTTAAGAACCAGAAAAGGGTCTTTTTCTTTGTTTTTTGTTGACTGGGTTAGTCCAATTAAGCTAATGGTCTCTCTTCAGGGGAGACCTGAGGTGATATTTATACTACTAGTGAAAATTTGTCCAGGGCATCAGGGAACTTCTGTACTCCTGTTTTTTTCCATAGGTGCAGTGGGATCTTCTACATACAACTGAGCTACTACCAACTAAAGCAGATGGGACCTTTATTTAACATGAAGTCACGCTAAGGAGTGCAGCATCTCCCTAACTCCATGCTATGTTTCATTACACTCAAACACTGCCTGTCATTTATGCAGCCACAGTGAAGCTGTTTGTGTGGACTGATTAGCACCTGTTCTGCAATGCAAATTGTTGTCCCTAACACTTTGTGCTACGGGTGTTCTGCAATGCAAATTGTTGTCCCTAACACTTTGTGCTACGGGTGTTCTGCAGTGCAAATTGTTATCCCTAACACTTTGTGCTACAGATGGCCACCCATTTGCATCACACCTGCTAAGAATTTGTGTGAAGATTTTAAAATGAATGAATGAATAAATAAAACACAAACCTCAACTGGTCAGTCAGAAAAAGCATTACCAGCAAACCAGAACTGAAACTTAAAAAAAAAAAAAACTGCTTTAAATAAGATTTAATTAGTAATTACATAATAACCCAAGCAGATTTTGACTTGACCATCTCTCCCCTACTATAGCAGTACTTCTAACATAAAAAAATGAAAACTTGTCTTTGAACCAGAGCATAAAACCACCAACCATCAGTCAGCAAGTTCAAAAAACCTTTGTAAAGCTGTATGAAATGTTTAGTCTGTCTTTTTACACATCACATGGACTTAAATGGGAAACAGTTGTGTGTGTGTGCGTATACAGTAGATATAAAAATGGTACACACCCCTGTTAAAATGCCAGGTTTTTGTGATCTAAAAAATGAGACCACAATAAATCATTTCAAACCTTTTCCCACCTTTAATGTGACCTATAATATATACAATTCAATTGAAAAACAAATGTTAGTGGAATAAATATTGTTTGTTTGTGTCTTTCGGCTTTTCCCGGTTAGGGGTCGCCACAGTGGAACTCCAGTCCGCTAATGATTGGCAGTAGATTTTTACGTGCTGGCTTGCTGGGCCTAACGCACAACCTTCAATGAAGGAATGCCCATTCACGCATGTCAACACACAGAAGACACTCTAACTGAGAATCGAAAGGGCAACGTCTAACTGTGAGGCAACAACGCTACCGCAGCACCACCAATAAAAATGTACAATAAGCTGGTTGCATAAGTGTGCACACCCTTAAACTAATACTTTGTTGAAGTACCTTTTGATTTAATTTACAGCATTTAGTCTTCATGGGTACACAGGATGGCCACGGTGGTGCAGAGGTTAGCGTTGCCACCTCACATCGAGGTTCTCTGGTTTGATCCTCGGCTGGGGTGCCTACTGTGTGGAGTCTGCATGTCCTCCCTGTGGTCACATGTGTTTCCCCTGGGTGCTCCAGTTTCCTCCCACATCCCAAAGACCTGCTGTAGGTGGATTGGACATTCTAAATTGGCCCTAGACATGAGTGCTTGCATGTGTGTGTGTGTGTGTGTGTGTGTGTGTGTGTGTGTGTATATGTGCCTTCTGTGGAAGGTTGGGTGCCGGGTTGGCAACTCGACACTGTAAAACTCCACTGCCAGTCATGAGTGGACAAGGTAAATCTGCTGTGGTGACCTCTAACCAGGGAAAGCCAAAAGAAGAAGTCTTCTTGGGTACACACCTGACATCAGTTAGAGACTCTGATTAACCCCAAATAAAGTTCAGCTGTCCTAGTAGGGTTTTCCTGACATTTACTCAGTTGGCTGCTACAGCAAAAGCCTTGCTTCACAGAGAGCTTACCTTTCAATAATGAGATCCCTTTGATGCTTTGTATCTGTCAGGAGAAGGGTACAAAAAAATTTCACAGCATTGGATGTACCATGGAACACAATGAAGACCATAATCAAAAAGTGGAGAAAATATGGGACAACTGTGACGTTGCAAAGAACTGGTTGTCTCTCCAAAATTGATGAAAAGACTAGATAAAACCTGGTCCAGGAGGCCGCCAAGAGAACTAAAGCAACACTGAAGGAGCTGCAAGAATTTTTGGCTGCAGGAATTTCTGACAAGTATTGGTTGTGTACTACATGTGAGAACAATCTCCCATAATCTCCAAATGTCTGGGCTATGGGGTAGGTTTGCAAGACTGAAGCCTTCTCACACAGAAAAAACATATAGGCCTGGCTAAAATTTGCAGAATGATTCATAGTCTCCCAAAAGCGTGTGGGAAAATGTGTTATGGTCTGATGAGACCAAGGTTGAAATTTTTGGCCACAATTCCAAAAGGTATGTTTGGTGCAAAAACAACACTTCGCATCATCAAAAGAACACCACCCCCACAGTGAAGGATGGTGGTGGCAGTATCATGCTTTGGGGTTTCTTTTCTTCAGCTGGAACTGGGGCTTTCGTCAACGTGGAGGGAATTATGAACAGTTCCAAATACCGGTCACTTTTGGCCCAAAACCTTCAGGCGTCTGCTAGAAAGCTTAAGATGAAGAGGATTTTAGCTTTCAACATGACTATGACCTCAAGCATACATCCAAATCAACAAAAGAATGGCTTCACCAGAAGAAAATCCAAGTTTTGGAATGGCCCAGCCAGAGCCGACACCTAAATCCAATAGAAAATCTATGGGGTGACCTGAAGAGGGCTGTGTACAAGAGATGCCCTCACAATCTGACAGATTTGGAGCGTTTTTGCAAGGAAGAGTGGGCAAATATTGCCAAGTCAAGCTGCTGTTTTACTTATTTTTATTTTTTCATTTGTGTATTTTATTTTTTGTTGGAGAGGGTGACATGCAAGCAGAGTCAAATTAGGCATTTTCTGAATTTCTGACATGCCAAACCCAAAAGGTTCGCCATCACTGTCCTAAGTAGTTAATTGCCACTACCCCAGACTAAAAGACTGGGGCATCTCTCTCTTACTGTTTCACTTAAGAAGTCAAGTAATTAAACACAAGGTAGTAAATAAGGGACTAGATGACCTGCCTCTTAACTGTTTTAAAAGTGAATAAATATAAATACTAGGTAAGAATGTGTTAAGTAGTATAATTAACTGTTACACAGAGAAATGTGAACTTGTACAGGGAATCAGAAAATCACTTTGAGCAAACAGATTGCAAGAAGGAATGTCTGTCTACATCTTGCGTTTTTTCACTAGCTGTCCTTAAACTAAAAGAATTACTGCTCAATAATCTAAACTGTCTTAATTTCTAGACCTATTTCAGGCAAAGACAAGTATGGGGACAGCTAGCAGATCTGCACGTCACTGTTCACTCGCTTCATTTTATGCCTTTTTTCCAAACAGAAAATGCAGGTGCAGTGATATGTATTTTTTAAAGTGGGTATTTGCTGTTAACCAAAAAAATTCTTATTTCACTATGGTATGACAAATTGCATTTCATTTTTAAAAAATATTCAGTAAAAACAATTTTGAAGTAGAAAATGCAAGTGCAGTTCAGCAGGGCTTGTTTTCCTGCTCTAGGCTGACATCTGTGTAACAGAATTTCCTAGTTACTCTTCTACAGTCTTTCGCTTCCTGGCCTACGAGTACTTGCCATTGTATATTGTGATCAAAGGGCAGAAGGATTACAGTTCCTGGTTCAGGTGTCTGTCCTACATTTTACGTTGTATGCATCTTGGATGCATTTCCCAGTAGAATGGACTTATAGTTCTCATACATTGTAGTATACATTGTATGGAAAAAGGTTTCAAGTTCACAAATTAGGATATGCCGCTGGATAATACACACTGCAAGTAAAAATCACATTTTTATCTTACCTGCTACAGATTTTACAAGACTTAAATGCATCTTGTCGTTTATCTTTTATATTCTCACTCTGAAAACGATGCAGCATATATTCTCAGACATCGTGTGTATTTATCTCTCCCTCTCTCCATGTGTGTGTGTGTGTGTGTGTGTGTGTGTGTGTGTGTGGGGGGGGTGTAATTTGCCATTTTTTCATGAATCATTCTGCAGCAAGCTTGTTTCATAGATCTGTTACTCAGTAGTGGAGGAACAGATTTTACAGTTGCAGTACTAATGTATTACCTACAAAGAGTCCAAGATAGAATTGGAGTCCAAGTACTTACTGTATTGTTTTAGGCTGAATAATTCAAACAGATGTGTGTTTTCTTAGTTTAATTTTAAACTTTCTCCACCTTAGAACTGATTTTCTCTTGATCATTTGTTTGACCTTTTGTCTTTGTATGTTGAGCTTCCCAGCTTCCTGTACCATCTCTTAATGTTTTCCATTTTGGATCCTATAGGGTAACGGTTGAAAACCAGTAGCATATGAAACTTCACTGCAGGTAAGGGATGAAACCTAGTGCCATTTATTTTATTTTAACTGTACTTTTCCATGAAGGTGTAAATATTGACAGAAAGAGACTTGAAAGTATTTAATAATGCCTTTGTGTGCCATATAATGATTTGTTTTACTGAATGACTCTACATGTGGATACGTTGTATGTCACCACATTTGTTTTGTGATGCCATGTTACACTTATTACTGTTGACTAGTCTAGTTTACTACCACAGGATACAACAAGAATAAGAGCACCTGTGATACTTATGTGATGACGGTGCCTCGATGTAATGCGTCTTCGCTGGGGGATTTGAGCAGAAGCTCAGGATTACACATGAATTGCTTTGAGGGTGATTATGGTATAAAGAGCAACTCTCTCTTTGAGCACAATATTGCATTGATACAGGAGTCCTTTAACTTCCTAAGAGGAAAGTGAGGCTCAGATAGTGGGGGTGGGTGGAATGAGACATCACAGGACTCTGCACTGGCATTCTTTTGGTAACTGCTTGGATCCAGTAATTCTACAGTGCACTGCAAACATGCCCATGAAATTCCAGACTGGCATATGTGGGAAAGAAATGAGCTTAAGAAGCCTAGTTAGGCTTTCTAACAGAGCTATGCTGTTGGTTACATGTTACTTCAGTTCTGCTGTCACTAATACTGAAACTTGCTGAAACAGTAGTATATTAAGACTTTCGTACAGATTCTCTGGGGTCAGATATGTATTAATTGCTTGACATTGTTGTGAGGATTTCTAGGATTAGTTAATAAAAGAAGTAAATTTTAAATCTTATTCACATTGCTTGTGTTGCAGTTACAATAATGTGATAAGAATGTAGCAGAAATACGGTGCTGTGTTTTGTTCTCACAATATATACCTGGGTATTTATTACTTCTGTCATGTTACCAGCAGTATAACAGAATCAAATTACTTGTTTATTGGAATGTACATTTTTTTAGGCAAGGTCTTATGGCATGTGGGAATGTAAATCTTTTATAAAGATAATCCCTTTCTACCAGAAAACTGGATTTCCTTAGCTCATGGTTTTAAATGTTAGTTCTAAAACATTCTTATTAATTTGTGTGCAGTTCTGTTCCTTCTGCTTTAGCAGCATCAATGTGCTGTTTTAGTTTTTATTCATGCTAACCATTGTGATAGGTTTGCATTGTCATCCTGCACTGATGGACCATTGTGATATGTTTTCGTTGTCATCCTTCATTGATGGATAACTGAAACTATTGAAGAAACTCAGTGTGAAACAACTAGTAAACAAAAAGGCACTAAGGTAACATAACCGGTAACCTCACAAAACCTGTATTAATCCACAATTTGATGAATGAAGAAATAAAAAAACAGCAACTTGAACTGACTAAGCACTTTCACCCTCATGGGCATCTTCAGGGTCAGTTAACTTCAGTAAAAACAACCTTTAAATACAGCTATTAATTAGTGCTTGATTAATCAATGATGAAAAAGCAGGAGGGTAGTTAAATTAAACAATTATCTCCTAAAGTTCCTGTTCACCAAATCTTAAAGTCCTGCTCAACAATACCTTGTTTGCTAGAATCTCAAGTAAGTAATAGCTACCCAGAAAAGCAGTGTGTGCAGTAATAAACATTCCATATAAAACAAAAAACATATCTGTTAAAATATTTAAGTTTACATAGTTTTATATTATATACAAGCTGCCTTGTATCTTAAAATACATGCTAGGGATAGTGCATTTGAATAATTGATTTGTGAGCTGTTTTTTATGTTTATTTTAAATAATTGAACAGAATTGATGAACAACAACTTTTCTATGATTTTTGAATAAGGTTTATTCATTTGTAAACTTGACATACTGAATGGTGTGGATTTTTTTACATTTTTTCAAGGGGGATTAATAAAGGTTTTGTGAGGTTACCTGTTATGTTACCTTAGTGCCTTTTTGTTTAATAACTGTAACTATCTCTATTTTTGTCAATCTGCACAAGTTAATTTCTGATGATTTTGTGTTTGTCTGCATGCATGCTATTAGAGTGTTCTACTGTCCCATTCCCTTATTTTGCTTGTATGTTGTGAGGGAGAACCAGTTCAGAAGTAGTACTGGTCCATTTCTGATAGTCAGCCTTGCCCAGTGATAAACATGGTACCTACTTCTTATATAGGTTTGATTTATTTACCCATCTGTCAAGGCTCATTCCCAGGCCTACCCGCTGTCTTGTTTTAAATTGCACATAACGCATTATTTCATTGTAGTCTACAGCACTTATTTACCGGAACTGTGACATTTGGAACTGTGACATTTCTTGAAATCTATTTAAGATCCCATGTCCACATGCACATACATCTATGCACATGCGTGCTCACACAAACGCACACACCTGCACATGGTACGTTCACCGCCTTAAGTAATTTTGAAAACAGCCTGTACATTCCACTGAGGGACTTCTCAGAGGCACAAATGTCACACTGATATTCGGTCATTTTTTCCATGTTTATTTTTGTTCCACAAATGATGTGGAATTGTCATCCGGTGTATAATGTGCTCTGCAAGCATACATGTTTACTAGATGCCTGATATTCTGTGACATTTTTACTGGCTTAATGTAAGTTCTAGAGCTTGCTCAACAGGTGTATCCTAGCCTCCCAGGGGTCTATAGCGGATTCTTTCAGATGCACGAAAATGGAATATTTATTGTGTATACATACTGACTGTTTTTACCCACAGTTTTGGTCAGTTCCTTTGGCCTGATCTTTGTTTCTTTTCCCTGCTGTGTAAAGTGCATTGAAGTTTCACACAGTTATGCGCTGTAGTGCCTGTTTATAGAAGCTTTCAACAATCACGTCAGAGTAAATGCTGTACCTAGTGCTGCAAGTAGCAATGAAGTGCCAAACTGTTAGCTTCAGAAAGTAAGTAAATTGAGACAAGTTTGAAGAGCTGTTGTCTCAGAAGCCATAAGTTAATAGGTTTGCTGAACAAGCTTAAGGCATGTTGACCATCAAGGGGGCCTGATGCCATGAATCCCATGCTGGAAGTTAGAGGCTTCCATGTAGTCAGTTTCTTCTGAAAATATTTTATTAATTGGCTGAGTTTTATTGAGAGGGATGTTTGATACATTTAGTATGGTACTTTTTGAGATGTGTCACGTTTCATGTTATGGTTTAATAGTAAATGTTACTGAGGCCAAGTGCCATTTTGTATAGAGACCACTGGGGAGGTATTCAAAGCAAATGGTTTCAAGCAGTAGGAGGTTCTTTTAATGTTCTGAAAAGGCATACATACCTCTCAACTGTCCAGATAGTCAGAGATTATCCATGGTTTTGATCCATTTCTCATAAAATTGTAGTTTTCTGGGAATTCGCTGGCAAATCATTGAAGACTGAAGTCAGAAAATAATGGCAGACATTTGATTTTCAGACTTCAGATCCTTCAAAAAATTCATGTTAATGCAAAACATGTTATTCTAGCAAAACTCTTAAGTTTGTAAGAGCAATATTTTAAAAAGTGTACTTAGTTTTTGGCCTTTGTACCCCCATTAACAGGAGGAAGAAAATCATAACAAAAAGTAAGAGGTGCAGCGCCTAGCAGGATAAAAGCACTCTCATCAAACTTTCAAACAAATCAGAGGACAAATAAAATTTACCAAAGCCAAATTTGAGGTAAGTATGGCCTCCTAGACCAAGGACAACCACAAAGCATTCTTTAGTTATGTCTGCAACCTTGAAGGCAATACACAATTGTGTGCAGAGCTCATTGTAAATGGAGCCACCTATACTGAGCCAGAAGATGTAGCAAACCTCCGGGCTGATAAATTCAGCTCCATCTTTATCCCTCTCTCCCCTTTAACCTTCTCTCAGGAAATATCATCAAATACAGATCTCCCTACTATCACTAGGGAAAAGGTTCTTAATGCTCTTTCTAAGACCAAGAACACTGCATCAATAGGCCAAGACAATATCCCAGGATGCGTTCTAAATTGCATGAAACATGACCTATCAGGGCCTCTGCAATTACTATTTAACTGTAGCCTCCAAACAGGCTTCATGCCTCCTGAATGGAGAAGGGCAACAGTCATCCCTCTGCACAAAGGTGGGCCATCTACAGACCCTAGAAACTACAGACCCATAACTCTCACTAGTCTTGTATGTAAAGCCATGGAAAGAATTGTAATGGAGATCAATAGAGATGTAGTAAACCTCCAGACACTGGACCCAACTCAGTTTGGTTTCATCAAGGGCAAATCATGCCTACTCAGCTTGGTGGATTTCTTCGAGAAGGTCACTAAAGGAGTGGATGAAGGCAGAATTGTTCACACTGCCTACTTTGACCCGGCCAAGGCATTTGACACAGTATCCCACTCGTGCATTGTTGACCAACTCAAGCGGTTAAGTACAAGCCCATATGTCACCCAGTGGATAGCCAACTGACTCACAGACAGGACCCAGGAAGTTAGAATTGGGAAGTCCACCTCTACAAAGAGGCCAGTCACAAGTTGAGTTCAATGATCAGTCCTTAGACTGCTCCTTTTTGGCATTTACTTCTTCGAGGTCAAGGCCACTGTCCATGATCTCTGGCTGACGAAGTCTGCAGATGATTGCAAATTAGGAACCGTCATTGATTCTCACACTGATATAAATGTTCTCCAGGAGGGGCTGACACAGCCAAACAACTGGTATCAGAGCCATGGATTAAAACTAAATGCCAAGAAATGCATAATAGTATCCTTTGGGAAGTCATCCATCCCTGGCAACTGTCATATTGACAACACACCCCTTAGATTTGACCCAGTAATCGGGGACTTATGGACACATATGGATAGTAATCTAGCCTTTGACCATCATGTGTCTACAGTGGTGAGGAAATCATTCTATGTTGTGCATCTTAAGTCCAAGGAAGTAATTGTTCCACTGTATTCGGCATTCATCAGACCTCTGAGTACAATGCCCCATTTGTTATGTACCTAACCAGACATGTCTAACAGTTGGAATGGCATAGGTTCATATGTGTGTACTAGGCTAATGGCCCGGGAGCCTTTACAGGCCTAGCCCAGAAAATAATTGCCCTGGCGCCATGCCATCCGATGTTGGTTCACATTGCCTTTGTCAAGTAGGGCAGCTGGAGTGATCCTTGGGGTAAACTTTCTGTTGCCCATCTACTCGTCTAGATTTCTGTTGAAGAGGGCCAGCAAGGTGCTCTGCTTGACATGAATGAGAAGCTTATTCCAGGTATGGGCAGTCTTGCGGAGATGAACCTGTCCCTCCAGCATGATTTGCTGATTGTGGTAATGAGGTTGTGATCTCTGGCATGTGTGACATGGAGGGATTGGGATTTCTTTACGTGTAGCATTTCAAGTAGGGCTGGGTTGGACATGGCTTTGTAAGTCAAGCAGAGATCACCTCTAAAGGTGATAAGAGACTCAGAACAGCTGAAGTTTCTTGAGTCTGTCTGTGAGCTGAAGTTTCTTGAGTCTGTCTGTGTAAGACATATGTTTAAGGCCCAAGATCCTTTTTGTGAGGTACTTTTGTGGCCTCTCCAACTGTTGCAGGTGTCTGGTCAGGTACATGCCAAACTGGGCGTTATATTTTATGATTTGGTTTAATGAAGGGATGAGTAAAGAGGGATGCTAACCTCTTTCTTCCTGGATTCAAAACCTTTGGTTATGAGATGTACCACGTAGAAGAACTTTCTGACCACTGTGACAATGTGGTAGTCGAAGGTGAGGTTGCTGTCGACCTGGGTGTCCAGATCTGTTATGGCCCTTTCAGTGTTCAGTGGGCTCCCATCGACGTAATTAGTAGGGACTGAATTTTTTCCAAAGGGAATGATAATGCATTTTTTGGCATTTAGCTTAAGGCTATGGTTCCAACACCAGTCACTGGCCTCAGAGAGGCTATTTTGTAGGACGTTTGCATCACTTGGCGAGTTAATAATAACTCCTAGTTTGCAGTAATCTGTGAACTTGGTCAGCCAGAGTCCCTGTGTGTTAGCCTGGACTTTTGAGAAGTAGATGTCAAACAGGAGAGGGCCCAGGACTGAGCCCTGTGGGACTCCACTCGTGATCAACAATCGGACTTTGAGTCTGCAACTTTCAGTCTGTGGGTCCTGTCTGTGAGCCAATTTGTAACCCACCTAGTGATATAAGGATTGATGCCTAGTTTGGTGAGTTTATCAATTATACCAGAGTGGGGAATAGTATCAAAGTCCTTGGCCAGGTTGAGGTAGGCTGTATGCACTGTCTTATCCTCATCCACAGCCTTGGTGACTGCCTCGAAGAAGTCAACCAGGGGCAGGATCTCCCCTTGACGAAGCTGAGCTGCGTGGGGTCAAGAGTTTGGAGATTGGCTACATCTTTGTTAAGCAGGTCCATGATGATGTGCTGTATAGCTTTACATACCAGACTCATCAGGCTAATGGGGCAATAGTTCCCAGAGTCTGTAGTCCCTCACTCTTTATGGAGAGGGATGACTGTAGCAGTGCACCATTCGTTAGGGACAAGGCCAGAGGCAAGGCTGTGATTGAACAGGTCACACAGGTGTGATACCAGTTCATTTTGTAGCTCATGTAGAATGCAGCCAGGGATGTTATCAGGTCCCATGGATACTATATTCTTGGCTTTGGACAGTGCAGCTTTTATCTGTGCTGCAGAAATGTTTGGTACCAGGCTTTCCTCTGGTATTGTGATAGGGCCTTGGGGGGGGGGGTAAAGTTGGCACCGAATCTGTTTGCCAGTATTTTGGCTGTATCTGTTGGCTCAGTATAGGAGGTACTAACTCAGAGCAAATCTGGGTATTGCCTTGGAGGTTTTTGATATAGCTATAGAAGACTTTGTGGCTGTTTTTGGTGTTAGCTGCAATTCTGCCTTCATAGCTGGCTTTAGAGGATTTGATAAGGGATCTCAAATTTTTGTGGAGGTTGATAAGGGAATTTTTCCAGTCTTGTGGCTTCACTTTTTTCTGTAACAATTTCTTCCTTCTGTTGTAGAGTTTGTTGATGGCTGGGGACCACCAGATTGTCTTCTTTTTTTTGGAGAGTGTCTTGGTTCTATTTGGTATGGCAAGTTCCATGCATTTGTGTATGTGCTCGTACAGTGCATTGGTGTATGATTCAGCAGTCCTGCATCTGTTTTCCATTGGCATGGGTGTCGGGAAGTTGGCCACCTCTGTTTTTAGTCAAAGTTAAAGAAAACTTAGTCATTCAGAACTACACAGCAGTGTAGCTGAACGAAATTACAATGCTTCATTCTCAATGCAGGAAACAGTTGCACATATAGATGGATAAAAATTAATAAAATATCACAATAGAAATTTAATAAGTAGTAATTTGTAAGTAAAGTAGGACAACAGTGACCCAGTGACCCACACCCATCCCAAAACAGGAGACTAGGGAGACAAGGAAGACTAGGAACATTATGAAGGTAATATTGTCAAAGTAAAATTGAAACAATAGCAGCATATCTATGTGTAGGTGAGTTTCACTGTGAGTTTTAGGAACCGAAAGTCAGCTTGGCGAGGTTTTCCAGGGTGGTCACCTTTGCAGGGGGTGTAGGTGAGATGGAGATTTCCATGGTGATCAGTTTGTGGTCAGATTTAACCAGGGAGAAATTGACTGTTGGTGTGGAGCATTGACATCCAATGTTGGTGGGGGTCAGAATGAGCTTGTCCAGGGCATTGGAATTGATGAATTCCAGGAAGCGTTGGGCCAGCACATTGGTACTTGAGTAGTTTTCCTAGTTGATGAAGGGGTAGTTTTAAGTCACCCAGTATGAGAGTATTGGGCTGGACCTTGATAGATACTAGGGTGCTTAGGAACGTAGAGTGAGAGTGTAGGGACATTGTTGGGGTTCTGTAGCTGGCTGTGACTTGTATTGCGTCTTACCCAGTGCTAGTTGTACCTGGAGTATCTTGTATGCATTATTCTGGGCTATCAGTCTAGAGGTGTACATATCCTGTCGGTGGAAATTTGGTCTTTGGAACACTGCCTAAAAAGGCACTATAGGGGTGGCAAGAGCCTTAGCCAGAAGCTGGAATATCAGGGATGACTGATGCAGGCCGTCTCTGGCAAAGCATCAAGGTCTATCTATCATTTCTTCCCAGGCAGACGGACACTGGATCCCCTTGGAATGACACCAGAAACTTAGACAGTTGTTGAAATCAGTCATTTTCTCAAAGGTTCCTCATTTAAAAGAATACAAGGTGTAATTAATATGTCCTATGCAGACTGCCTCAAGGCCCTGTCCATGTATTCTGTCTCCCACAGGCTTCTGAGGGGAGATCTATGCTTGGCATACAGGGCATTGTCAGTCCCACTCTGCTGGACCTCCTGCATATCCACAAAGTGAATAACACCAGAATTACCCATTCTAAAGGCTTAAACCTTGCCTGTTATATAAATAGGACCTGCTGGAGAGATAGGTTTGTATCCCAGAGACTACCCCATCTATGGAATAGGCTCCCCATCCATGTGAAGCAGAGTTCCTCCTTAACCCAATTCAAGTGCAACTTGGACAATTGGATGGGAAACTGGAAATTCATCCCTGATTTGGCACCTATGTCTCTAATGGTAACCTGTAAATGGTTCATCTCCCAGGCACATGTTTACACTTATCAAGGGTATCAGAACTTCTCAGAGATTTGGGATGCATGGCTAGGCTTAAAAAGGCCTTTGTTTTCATTAGCTTAAACACCTATGAATCTATTATTTGTGGCTTTGTCCAGCTATTTTGCTTTGAGGTTGAGAGGTATGCAGCCATACGTCTCTTCTAAGAAGGTGATGAGATACAGAGGAGAGTGAAAGAGATGCTGTAGTCTTTTTTTTTTCCTGTAAATCTAGCCCTGAAGTCCTTCCATTCTGTTTGTGAGGAATCATTATGAAGCAGATTACAAAAGAGTTGCTGTCAGTGTAAGTGAACAACTTTGGTGAAAGGCCCTATCTATAAACAGACAGTGACCCAGATTCCAAAAGACCTGCTCTCTGTGCAAGTCTTCACTTACACTAAGAGCAAGTCTTTTGGAATCAGACCCTTTACCACTTTCCGCTGCAGTAGATGGCCTTTTAGTTACAGAACAGGGTGCAGTATTATGTGGTCTGTCTGCTAACAGCTGTGTGTAAGGGAACGGTTACATCCCTGGTATGCCTGTAAACCTATGGAGGATCTGGCAGGTAAATCCCCATGAAATGAGAGAGAGAAGCTACATGGGGATAGAGTGAAAGGTCATCATTTGCAAGGAGTCCATTGTTATTTTCATTGATTTGTAGTTATTGCCTATTAGTAGCTGGCAAGGGGGGGGGGGTGTTTGCTAGGTGGTAGAATATTTCTGCTTATTTCTTCTGCACCATTCATGTGTAGTGTGCTATGTGAAGGGAGGTTGTATCAGTGGCGTTATATTATTAAGTCAGCAGTCATCTGTATATGTTGTGTGCCAGGTGCTGGTACCAGTTTTGACATGTGAGGGAAAGCAATGCCAGAAAGGAGTGGTCTCTGGATGGACCTTTGAGTGACTCCGCTGGTGACATGGGATGGTGAGGATGGGTGTGCTCCTCCTTGCCTCTTTTGTGTGCAATTGTGTAGCTAGTTGTGGATCCTCATTATTACAACTTTATTTACCTTTAGATCCTTTACTTTGTGTACAATTCTGTCAAAGGGTACATACAGTGTCAAATGTATCCGCAAGGTTAAGGTAAGCTGCATAGACAACTAAAGTTTTCATTCAGGGCAGCAGTCGCACTTCAAGGAAATTTATGAAATTAAGCAGACTAGATCTACCTTTCCCAGAACTGTATTAGTTAGGTCATGGAGGAGATTTCCTGAGTCTACCTGAATAAGTTGCATGTTCATTCTGTTCATCTACCATAATGTGCTTGTGGGGATGATACATCTGTAGTTACTGGGCTCTGTGAGAGGGTTTCACTTGTGGATTAAGGAACTACAGTAGCTCATTTCCAGTTTTTGAGAAAGTAGCCAGTTTTAATGCTGCATTAAGAATGCACCATAAAATGCTTTACTAGGCTACTTTTGTTACACCATTTAGGCTTCCTGTTTTGCTCCATTAATACTACTGTGTCTGGTTAGATATTGGTGTATCTTTTAAAGAAAAAAACAATTACAGGATTAAACCTTGTATGTATGCACATGTGAAAATATATGTTTTTGTAATGTGATCTATTTGTGAAAAGTTTGCTCTGTTGGCTGTCCTTGCAAAATTGCGGAACTTCTGTTGATGACTTTTTAAAAAAAATCTGGTCTTTGAATTGTCTTTTTTGTGTAGTTTGTGGTTTGCCTTTTTTGCGAATTTCTGATTGTACAGTGAGTACAGAATTTGGATGTAAGGTTATATTTCCTGCCGATGCTCACAATGCAGCTGTCAGTCAGTGTGACAATCGGTGCAATTCCATTTCTTCTTACTTTGTTCCTCAGCCCTCCCTCATTATAGGTAAATAGCTTCTTGGTGTCAACACCCCCATCTGCTTTGTAACTTTACCCGTTAGCTTGGAGGAGGATGGTTGTAGAGAAGACAGTAGGTCTAAAATGAGTAAGTTACATGCACCACATGCATTTGATTGAGGCAAGGTCAACACTGGCCATCATTGCTGTGCTTGACAGTGATTGCTTTTTAAGCTGCCTCTTTTCATTAAGCATTTGTTTAGTTAACTTGTAGTAAGGTAAGCTATTTAGACTTGTGTTTCTAATTGGGTTTTTGTTGCTCGTTGCAGTGAAGTACACCACCAGTATTACTTCAGGTGTCGTTCTTTGGAAGTTACATTTACATTTTACATCTTATGCTTATGTCTTGTCTGTCTTCAATGTAACTTTTATTTTTTTTCCCCTGTTCTGATTTAAATGCATCTCAATTTTCCCACTGTTGCTAAACTGATTCTGTTTAATTTGATTCAAAATGTTTGTCACATTAGTGCACAAAACATTTTTTTGTTTACATTGTGATCAGAACAGTCATGCAATAGCAGAATCATTGTAATGGCTTTATTATTACCACATTTGTAATTAATGATAATGTTTCACACTGAATGTACAGAAGAAAGGTAACAATCAAATTATCGTTTATGAAACAAAGTTGTATACAAATGCAGTTATGTTACCATTCTCCTGTACTTCCAGTAGCAGCAATGCATGTGTTGAAGCAGTGTAATAGGAGGTTAAAGAAACAAGTTTAGTAAACCTGAACAAGAGGTAAATGTAAAGTGGCGAATGCACTGGCTTGTAACAGATGCCATACAAGAGGTAAATGTAAAGTGGAGAATGCACTGGCTTGTAACAGATGCCATACAAGAGGTAACTGTAAAGTGGAGAATGCACTGGCTTGTAACAGATGCCATATGGCTTGTAACAGATGCCATACAAGAGGTAAATGTAAAGTGGAGAATGCACTGGCTTGTAAAAGATGCCATGCTTGCTTTCATTCTGAAGCTGTGACTTTTCAATGCATTCAGTATTCTAATATATTTTCATTTTTTTCCTTTCTCCCGCCTTCTCCTCCTTTTGTGAACTCTGACCTAATCTTCTGAGATTAGCTTTGTGACCTGGGGATATGCAAGTGTCCAGCTCACCATAATTTAGAGTCTGTTTGTCTTTTCGGCTTTTCCCGGTTAGGGGTCGTCACAGCGGAACTCCGGTCTGCTAATGATTGGCAGTCAATTTTTATGGTGCCGAGTTGCCAGCCCGACGCCCAACCTTCAGCGAAGGCACATCCATTCACGCATGTCTTTCGGAGGCCACTCGACCGTGGAGAGGACATGCAGACTCCACACAGAAGGCACTCCAGCCGAGAATCGAACAGGAGAACCTCTTGGGAGAACCTCTTGCTGTGAGACAACAACACTACTGCTGTACTACCATGGATTATATGGTGCCCCATAATTTAGAGACTAAAATGAACAAAACCAGTCCTCTTTAGTGTTGCTTTTTGATTTCTGAAATTAAAACCTGCTGCTCTTATATTTATTCATCACTCCTCTGAAAAACAAAATCTAAAGGTCATATTTGTTTTATAGGACTGCTGGTCCATAAAAGTTATTTTCAGAGACCTTTCCATTCATAAGGAAAATGCTCCCATGGAGGTAAATTGATTTTTTTTTTTTTTTTTTAACATATCCGAGTGTGTAAATCTTTGTATCTGTGAATATGGAGCAAGAATGCCTATCCTATGAGCACAGTAAAGCACTGAGACTTCGCCACAGCTGACACAAGGTAGAGAATTTAAAACAGTTTATTCATAGGGCTTGTGCATTATCAGACACCTGACTGTGTGCCTGATGTAGACTTCTCTGTGTGTCTTTTGCTTAATAAATATTTGGTAATTTAACAGTGATCTAACAATTGATGGTTAGTAGGAGTTATCAGAAACAAGCAAGTATCCTTAATACAAGTGTTGTATGCATACGGTTACACAATGGTGTGTACTGACTTGGTAGCATGATAAGAAAGTTGGGAAGAAAAGGAGCGCCTTGTGTCATAACTACTGTGTGTATTCCTTTCATTTCTGTGAACTGTGCTGTCGAATCTGTCGTTAATGTTAGCCATCGTTGTATGTCATGTAATTTTAAGATGGTTTCCCATATTTACTGATTTATGTAAGTTGTAGGATACTGATTTGTTATCCTGTTTGTTATCCTGCTTTCATTTCTGATTTGAGCTTGCTCACAAATAAGTGGCAGTCTTTTTCGAAGTTGTGCATTAGAAGATGTCAATATTATATTAAAATCCTCTCTTCATTTTTCCTGCTGTACCTTCAGATTGTATTATTTTCTGTGTCCTTGTAGATGGTTCTTTTGCTAACATAAATTCTACAGCTGCACACATGTTATAGTTTATAACTACGCTAAGTACGCACACAGTAGCAATGACCTTATTAAGTATATAATTAGGTCCCCAACTCTCCGGTACCAACTATTCGCCTAACCGCTTCTCTTTTTGTAATCATGTACATTTAAAAGTATTGGCTTTGATACTTGACTACCTTACCAACACTTTCAAACAAGTGCAATAATAGAACAGTGTTATCAAGTATTCAGAGTTTGCCACTATTAAGTGCAAAGTGTGGCCTGTCTAGCTACTAAGTGGTAGTAGGGTAACCGGTTTCTATGCATCCATCATTGGGTGGATTCCCTCAGTCAACTTATCAGCATACCAGCACCACACTAGGAGTTTGTACATTTAGCATTCTTAAGCATGGTCATCCATACTGAGAGCATGTTTTCAGCAGTGAGCAGACAAGATAACCCCATTGCTTGTGTTTGGGTTTATTTTATTTATTTGTCCTTTAACTGGGTTAGTCTCACTAGGCTAGCGGCCTCTTTTCAGGGGAGACTCAAGGTGGTGGTTATACTACAAGGAGAAATTTTGGCCAGGGCATTGGGGAACTTTTTATTTTATTATTTTATTTACATTTGTTGACCGGGATAGTCCACTGGGCAATGTCGGCCCTTTTTCAGTGGAGGCCTGGGGAGAAAAGCTCCACAAGAAAATTACATTACATTACTTTCATATATACGTAGGTTTACATTACATTACATTACTATTAATAGACAATATTCAGTCCGAAGTATTAGGTAGCATCAGTAGAATAGGAAATCATATTATTCACAATTAAACCAGACTGGCAAAGAAAATGCTCATTAGGTAGTCTTGTATGTAGCGAATCTTTTGTAAAAGAAAATAAAAAAGGAGGGAGTAAAAGGACAGAAAACAAAATTGGAAAAGGACTTCCTCTTCCCTTTTCAGTAGGTGTCATAGGATTTTTTACATACACCTGAGTGACCACCAACTCGGGAAGATGGTTTAATGTCTCATCTAAAGGACTGTTTTTTGTCTCTAACACAAGTTCATAGTTTGCCTTATTAGTGTGGAACATAAGAAACCGGATGCTGTTGGGAACATGAGTTTGCATAAGCAGCTATTACTACCGAATGTTTAAAAGATATACTAACAATTGGTGTCCTGCATCTAAATTTTAGCAGCTATTACTACCGAATGTTTAAAAGATGTGCTGACAATTGGTACCCTACATCTACATTTAAGTAGAAGTTTCAATCACTTATTGGTAGGCAGCAAGGGACAGAAAAGGATGACTGTTGTAGATTTTTGACCTTTCTGACAGTAAGTTTGTTGTATGGTGTTTATTT
Source organism: Protopterus annectens (assembly GCF_019279795.1). Classification (NCBI taxonomy): domain Eukaryota; kingdom Metazoa; phylum Chordata; order Ceratodontiformes; family Protopteridae; genus Protopterus; species Protopterus annectens. The sequence goes on along the minus strand of NC_056733.1, from coordinate 1,424,443,729 downwards.
TATAATGAATCATTATTCCATTAGTTTGATTACTTTGGTACTCAAAGGTTCTCTTATAGGGTCAGTTGCCATGATAATGCAAGAGAAGAATTAAAAGTCTAGGAGGAAGGTAGGGGCAGAAAGAGAGCTGTCGGAAATTGTTGCTAGAGCATCTTTAGTGTAATTGACTGTATCAAGTAGAATGCTGATAAACGATTAAACCAAGTCAAACTCAAACAAGGATTCCAGGCCACCAAAATCTTCTTCTTTACTATTTTAATAAAGCGCTTTTCGTCATACAAGGTTGAATGACTTCTTCAGATAAAAATAAGAACACAGATGCTTGCTATTTATATGTTTCCCTGCCCCTTCCTGTTCAATTAATTCCAATTCCAATTAGTTAAATTGGTCAATTAAATTATTATTATTTATACATATTTACATTTACTAATGCTATAATATATCCTGTATTATCTTTGTATGTCTTTCTGTTAGAAAATACACATATCCATCCTATTAAATATACAAAAATAAATACAAAACATATAAATATACATTTAAAACATTATTATAATAAATTCTAACTTATTTCAAAATCTTTAAAACACTATTTATCCTACACTTACTATTCCTAAAGGATAATGCTTGCTGCATTATCTACTTTCATTCTATTCTAGAGATAGATACATGTCATATATTATATCTTCATTCTCTTCTCTCTCTCTCTCCTCCTATACACTACTAATTAATTAATTAAAATAAAATTTTTTTTATATATGATATTATTGTTTATCACATGTTTGTTGCCTCTTTTATATTATTTGCAATAATTACAATTTCCACAGCCTTTCTAATAGGGTCTTTAAATTCTTACCCTTCATATGTACTTTCTGGGACTGATCCAAGGGTTATAGAACATTTCCTATCATACAAGAGTACTTTCCAGTTTTTATATAGAATGTCTCTTATGATGTTACTTTCCATGCTGAAAGTCATTATATAGCTAGTACTTCAGTCCATATTTCCCTATCTAGCTCTCCACTTATTTCTATGGTTATCTCTTCCTCTGCTCTATTATTTGAATTCAATAAAGGTAAAATGATCCCCCTCTCTCTCTTGGTATTGACCTCTTCCATTATATTTATTAAAAATGTTTTGGGGTAACCTCTATGTATAAACATTTTTTCTAATAATTCACATTACTTGTCCTTTTACAATGGCTTTTTCTATGTATTTTTGCATAAAATTGTTTATTCACCTTATCTTTCACCAATGTAATGTCCAAGTAGTTAATTTTATTCTCATGGAACTCAGATGTAAATGATAGAAATTCAGTAGTTTTATTTAAATATTCTACCAACTCCAAGCCTTTATTCTTATCTCAAATATCTTGTATAATACACAATCATAGATGTAAACTGTTCCATGTTAAGAATAAAATTATTCTCCCAAGCACTATATTTTTGCAAAGCTGGCACCTACTGGGGACCACATTTTTGCAGGTATAATTCTTTATTAAATAGGAAGTAATTATTGGTCAATATAATATCTAACAATGTTGTAACCAAATAAACTTAACTAAATATATATTCACCCATTCCAATCCTATATCATGTGGGATTGTGGTATATAGGTCTACTATATCTATTGTTAGAAAATTATATTCTTCCTTGTATTCTAGATCATTTATTTTATTTAAGAAAGCCCACGAATCTTTACATATTTGTGGAATCTCTTCCATCTATAATTGGTCTAAAAGGGGGTTCACTTACATTTTGTGAAAAGGAGTAAGTACAGAGCAGCATGCATGGTTACGAGAATGAGGACTATATAGAGGAATGTGATATTAGAAAAAAATGTTTATACATAGAGGGAAATAAAGAGCAGAGGAAGAGAATAATCAGAGAAAATAGTGGAGAGCTAGAAGGAATATATGAACTGAAGTAAATATATGAGCAATATTACAACTAGGGATAGAAGTACTAAGCTATATAATGACTTTCAGCATGGAAGTAACATCATAAGAGACATTCATCAGTCCTGTAACATAACAGAAGGGTAAGAATTTAAAGACCCTTAGAGAAAAAAAAACAATAGGGGGAAGGGGAAGCTAAAAATGCTCTCTCTAGAATGAAAGTAGATAATGCATTGGTAAAGCATATTATCCTTCCCTAATCACACTTTTTTAAATTTATAGGTTTGGACCATGTACAAATGGATAGTAGAAAATTGACTGTATCAGCCATTACGAAGTTTAGAAGACTTGTATTATTTGAGGAGCTTGGAGCAATGGTCAGTAGTACTGAGGAAATTGAGGTTTTAGAATATTTATAATAACTGGAACAGCCAGGTAGCTTCTTAATATGGGTGCCCAAATTACACATGCTGTCGACAGCATCCCAGATGAACAATAAACTTCACAACTAGATGTAAATGTGTCTACATTGCAACCAAATGCTGAAATACTTGTACTTAAAGGTACTGTTTTAGTACCAAATATATTACCACATGAGGGTTTGTTAAAAACAGATCTGTAGTTTAGTTTATGTAAAAAGTTGCATTTAAACATTTTTTTTTCATAAAGGTAATGTTTAGAACAAGACCCTGGCTAATAATATGCAGGACACTGATAGTTTTTGGCAGGGACAATTTAAATGCAAGTGTCTAGTTAAATCAAAACTTTTGTGATTTTATATAGTTTTCATTTAATGGAAAGTTATTTTGAAGGCATAGCACCTACAGGCGTTTCTCTTTTGCTTCATTAAGAAAGATAACAGGTTTATGGCCCCAAAACTAGTAGCTCTGTTGTTTTGTTTGAAAATATATTATGGATTATAGCTTTTAATCTCTGTCCCAGTGTCTGCTGGCCATCAAGACCTCTCATACCAGACTCGGCCCTTTCATTCCCTCATACTGTGGAGGTACACAGTACCATATCATGTGAGAGCCACCGAGGGTTGCTTATGCCCTCGCAAGCATCCCAGCAACTAAAGGCATTTTCTGCAGCCCTAACCCCACTTCTAGGTGGGGTGATGAGATACTCATGTCACTGCAAGGGCTCACTGTGATTTACCCTTACAAGTGTACATTTTCTTATACCTTCTAATGAAGGTTACCACCAAGTGGTAATATGGTGAGTCAAAGCCCACTCCCAAAACAAGTGTGCACCACCCACTCTTTTCCCTAGAGATGTAGCCTGTAGCCATTCTACTGCTGTCCACCCTCCTCCTTAAGATGTCCCACTGATCAACCCATGCCTGTAGCAGATGCATAAGAAGCTTATTGAGCCCAGGCTGCATTGGCTGTAGCAAGGCTTTATGCTTCACCACCAGTACAGGCATGTTGGGTATTATAGCAGTTTCTGAAGTGAAGATGTCTAGAAAAAATACTGATGAGTATAATCTGATTAAACAATATTGACAGTCTTTAAAACAGTTGAAAACGGAAGCAGAGAATTTAATTGTATGACTGTCTATTGAAAAATCGGCATTTGAAATGCTGAGTACTGAAACGCCAAAAAAATAAATAAATAAAGAGCGAAAGAGAGACTAAAAACCTGGAGTAGAGTGAATCTCAAAAATCATTCCTCTCTAAAACTTCTTTGTGCAGGGGAAGGACAAGCCCACCCCCACTCCCTGAAGTTGTGTATGCCAACTCTGTGCCTTGGCTAAAACTGCATATTTACAGAAGTGACATCTTGGACTTGTGTATACCAAGTCGATCTTTCGGTCATTCTGTCTCCTCATTTTGGGACTAACTCTAGCTGGTTCTGACATTTCAAATGGTTATTGAATTTTAAAGTAAGAAATGCTAATGTGTTTACTGTAGTAAGGGAAAGACATGACTTGCTTGGTGCTCTTGAATACGGAGTATAAGAAGTTAGCAAGGGGTCCACTGAGCGACTAATAAAGAATGATTAAAAGAAGAGAAGCCTACTGAAAAGCAAGATAAGCAACTTTGTATTGAGAAACTCCTTTACTCATTGTATATGATACCAAAGAGAGAAATCGGGAAAGAAACCACACACATCATTATTTCTTATGTTACTTGCTTTATGTACAAAAATCATTTTTAAGCTAGTTCTACAAAAAAGTTTGAAAAAAGCTGGGGTTTTGTTTATAAAGGTAATATCTTGGCAGCATTTATTATTACTGGGCAACAATGGATATAGTTAGCTTGTATGCTTCATTTCACCATCAGGATGGTTTCACCGCTGCAGCACCCAACAGCTTTTTTCAAAAGAATGCAGCTGCGTTATTGTTGATCTGATTTTTGTTTTAGAGAGAGGTGAATTATTTTAATGATAGTTTGCAAACATTAAGTTGTCTGCATAGAAAACTGATAACTTGTCTATAGCGGGTCAATATCACTTAATCAGAATCTCAAACAATCGAATCACTATTCATCGAACGTTTTACATCGAAACCTCAAACCATAGAGCAAAGTTTTAATTGAAATATTTCCAGGAAAAAAGAATGCTCAGCCAATATAGCGACCATCAAAAAAAATTTAAAACCCACCCAGGTGGGAGTATAATAAGCTGTGCCTCCCACCCCCCCAACTAAATATACCAACTCTGAGATCACACTACAGTGGGGAAAAGAGCAAATTCTCGATGGTGGCAAACTTGTCCTGGGAAAAATTTAGATTAAAAGTCCATTCAGTGGTTTGAGGTTTCGATATAAAGGGCTCAGTGAACAGTGGTTTTGATTGTTTGGGTTCTCAATTAAGTGATATCAGTTTTCTATACAGGGTTTATAACTACTAATAAAATATTATGTCTCTCAAGCTACTTCCCTTCACTTGGTAAATTCTTTACATTGTGAAGTATTATACAAAGCTGGAACTGCTGCTGCTGCATTCAGTGCAGATTATGAGAAAGTAAAGTTAGCTTTAAAAGCCAAATGCTTTGGAAAGAGACCATATATAAACAGTATATCAACAATTTGATGAAAGTGTGAAGAAGTTAGAAGGGGATGTTGGAGGAAGATTATGCAGCAATTAAGCAGACATTAGCTGAACATTAGTTGAATAGGATGAACAAGTTGATTTTTTGAAAACTTGTATTAAATATTTCACCGACTTTAAGAATGTCTTGAACCATTGGCACATTATAATAAGGGACCACTCACTAAAAGGTATTATTCCCCTCAAGAACTGTATTTTCTTGCAGAAAAAGAAATACAAATGTAGCTGGAGATGGTCGAGTAAGGGAAACATTTCCTTAAGGGGACATGTACATAGCCTAGTACACACCTAATGAACCTAACAGCCCTGGAGCCTATATAAGCCTAGCCCAAAAAGATTCCCTAGCATCATGCTGCCCAAAGTTAGTTCCCAGTGCCCCTGTCAAGCAAGGCCACTGAAATGATCCCAGGGTGAACTTCCTATTGCCCATCTACTCAAGATTTCTCTTAGTGGGCCAGTGAAGTGCTCTGCTTGACATGAACGGGAAGTTTGTTCCAGAGTTTTGGAAATCTCTGGGTTAGGAACCTGTCCCTCCAGCATGTTCTGTTTTTATTGTGGTAATGAGGTTTAGGTCCCTGGAGCATGTGGCATGGAGGGATTTCTTTAGGTGTAGCATATCTAGCAGCTCTGGGTCAGACATGGCTTTTGTAGGTCAAACAGAGATCGCCTTTAAGTAGGTGATGAGACAGAGTATAGCTGGAGTTTTTTGAGTCTGTTCATATAGGGCATGTGTCGAAGGCCTAAGATCCTCTTAGTGAGGTATTTTTGTGGCCTTTCCAGTTGTTGTAGGTGTCTAGTGAGGTACATACCAAATGGGAAATTGTATTCTATAATAGGTCTAATGAGGATGAGTAGAGAGGGATTATGACCACTTTGTTCCTAGATGAGAAACCTTTTGTAATGAGATGGGACACATAGAAGTACTTTCCGACTACATTGGCAATGTGGTTATCAAAGGAGAGGTTGCTGTCAACTTAGTGGACTACTGCCTATGTGGTAGTTCATGGGCACCAAATTTTTCCCAAAGGGAATGACAATGCATTTTTGGCATTGAGCTTAAGGCCATGCTTCTGGCACCTGTCATTGGTGTCAATGTGAGGCTTTTTTGTAGAATGTCTGCATCAGTTGGAGAATCAATAATGGCTCCCAGTTTGCAATCATCTACAAAATTGGTCAGCCAGAGTCCCTTTGTGTTGGCTTGAACTTTAGAGAAGTAGTTGCCAAACAGGAGAGAACCTAAGACTGATCCCTGTGGAGCACCACTTGTAATTGGTCGGTAGTCAGATTTGGAGTCCGCTACTTTCACAACGTGGGTTCTATCAGTGAGCCAGTTGGCAACCCATCTTATGACATAGGGGTCTATGCCTAGTTTAGTGAGTCTATTTATGATTCCTGAGTGAGGGATGGTATCAAAGGCCTTGGCAAAATCTTGGTAGGCTGTGTGAACTACCTTGCCCCCTCATCCACAGCTCTGGTGACAGACTCTAAGTTTATCAGGTTGAGCTTGCATGATCTATCTTTCACAAACCAAAACTGTGTGGGGTCTAGAGTTTGGAGATTCCCTATGTCCTTATTTATAAGGTCCATGATGATGTGCTCCATAGCCTTGCATATCAGACTCGTCAGACTAATGGGGAGGTAGTTCCCAGGGTCTGTAGTCGCTCCCCCTTTGTGGAGTGGGATGACCATAGCAGTGCACCATTTGGTAGGAACAAAGTCTGAAATGAGGCTGTGATTGAACAAGGTGTAGAACATGTAGAACACAGCCAGGGATATTATCAGGTCTCATGACACCATAAATGGCCTTAATGTTTTTAACCTATAGATACACTTGTACGTGACAGGAAGTTGTATATGCTATATGTTGCACGTGTGCCATAACAAAATGTACACTAGTCAAACCAAAAGGAGGTTTAAAGCAACGGTCATGGAATGTTTAGGTGAGATTAGGAAGGAGATTTAAATAAATCTCATTTCAGTACTGTGCAGACAGATGCAGTCAGAGGAAAATTCTGCTGTTAAGAGTAAATGTTTGGGGAAGCCTAATTTTATAAATGGGAATGTTGTGTAAAAATCAGTTTTAACTTTGAAGCAGTTAATTTTAATTCTGAAGTATAAAAGTCAACTTGTAGGTTGTGATTGGTCCGTTTCAGTGTAATTTATAAATGCAAAGTGTAAATTTTAATGTTTGATATCCATGGATCTCTGCAGCAGGTATAGCAACCTGTCACTGTCAACTTCGGCTCTAGATGACTGTCACTGTTGATGTGATACCCCAACCAATGTGCAAAAATGGGAAAAGGGGGTTGGTTATGCATGACTGGATCAATTAGTAGAAATTCATCTGCTTAAAGGAAAAGTCCACCCTCATTTGCAGTTCATCAACCATGAGGTTTGTTCTCTCTAATATAATTCTAGTATTTAGTTGTAACTAACGTATCAAACTGTAGTAAGAAACACTTGGACTAATTCTAATGTGCTTTAATAGCTCAAAATAGAAAGACACAGAAAGAAAATCACATTTTGAGTTCTAAAGTAGAGTTTTCCTTCAAGCTGAACAAATTTTGTTATTGAGTAATTGAATGTAAAAATACAGAACAATTGCTTTAACATGGTGCTGTTATCCTTCTTCAGAAGGTGATAACTTGGAAATGATAGTTAATTCCTTGAGAAGCAGTTTTTTTTTTTTTTTTTTTGCTTTAATTTACAGGGCCACCAATTCATTTACTGGCATGTTTTTGGAGTGCGAGTGGCAATGGAATACCTGACAAAAAAACTGCTTGAATGGAGTGAAGATATGCATACTCCACAGAAAAAGCTCATCACATTGTAATTTACTTGGATTACCAATTATCTCATGCTTTTAAATTTACAGATTCCATTCACTCTGAGTGGTGTCAGAATGAAACAAGATGCAGTACATTCTCCCCCCCCCCCTTCTCTGTCTCTTGCTTGCTGAGATGTAAATGAGAAGACTGTAATTGCACAAGTGAGAAGTTTGACATGAGGTTTATTTGACTTTATAATCCTTGTAGTTAATTTAGAGGATGTGGGCACCATCTTTTCTTAAATTCACATTTTCTGACTCACACAAATGATTAAAAATTGAGACATAGCTTCTTTAATACCAGAATTAGCAATTTGCAAATGATAGTACAGTAAACTCACTTAACTGGCACCCATGGGGATTGGTAGATGTTGGATAACTGTAGTTTCCGGTTGCTTGAGCGTTACTGTTAAAAATAGGCCTGACTAATACTGTACCCTATACTGTTTGTTTGGTCTGACTTGTTCTCATGTTGGGGAGAGAGGGAATTTTATTCCTGTCTTTCTTTTTAAAACTCTAAAAATGTAAGGTGTGTTTCCTCGGCATGAAAACAAAGTGCAACATATGAAAATTGTACTGTTTCTTCAATATTTTTTCACTGGTTGCTTGAGTTCCGGTTAACTGAGAGTTTACTGTAAATTTTATAAACCATGCAGCCACAACATTTTAAGTTGAATGTCGGCATGCAGTGGGAGTAAAATGACTAAATGACTTCAAAGTCAAATGGTGATTGCCAACCTTATTATAAGGGTACTTAAATTTTCTAACCATTTTCCTTTTATTGTGAAGGATTGTTTTCTAGTGTTGAAAATGCAGCTCCCCACTTATTACTCTCCTGAAGACACTGTTGGTCTAGCAACATTTACAACAGAATGTGAGAATTACCGTATGCCGCTTTCTCTGGAGCACAGAATCTCTGGAATAGGGCAGTGGCTTCCTTTTCTCTTCATTAAAGAACTCTGACAACAAATGCATAGCTTGTGTAAAACCAACATTATTCACCGGAAACTAGTAAAGCAGAAATGATGGAACGCTATGCAAATGCCACCATTATGTTTTGTACTAAGACTGTTTCACTTTTATTGAATTATCACTTGACAAACATTTATATACAAGAAAACAAGCCATATTAGCATTTTCACATTTATACAATTGTCACCAATTCAGCATTAAATAAATTGATCAATTTGTGCCTTCCGTTAAACTTCACTCCTCCTCTAAAATGTTATTCTACATGTATTATTCCCACAATTTCCATTTTTTTGTATGTAATTTGCTCCCACCCTTTTCAAAAGATCACTTTTCCAGGTCTTTTATCACTGTTGCAATATTCAGTAGTGAAAATACAGTTGGTTTAAACTTTGATTTCCATTTTCTAGTAATTGCTTTTTTGGCTGCCACAAGAGTTGAACTTAAGACCTTACTTATGTCTAGGTAGCTGTTTTTGTGTTATTTATGAAGATTGCAAAATTGCCATTTTTTTAAATGTTTTGCAGTCTTTCTCCTTGGGCCTCCAGAAAAAATGGGCTCCTACCCAGTCGGACTTTCCCAGTAATAAAATGTCAATAAATAAGTAAAAAAATCAATCAGTCAAATAACTAACAATAGGGAAATTTCACTTGAATACCAACTCCAAATCCTGTAATATGCACATGAATGCAGAAGTCATTACAAAAAGTAATCTGTCATTAGCTAGTCCTCCAGTTAATAGAGGAGGCAGTTAAGGGTGTTACAGGCAAGAGTATGACATTGTGAGGTATTGTCAGCTATAGCAGGAGAAATAGGGCAGTGGATGTGTAACATATGCCAACATGGCTAGCTGGAATTTTGTAAAGAATTGTTTTGTATATCAAACTGATTTGTACATATGCTTGTGTTAAAAATGTAACAACAGTGTGTTCTGCTAGTTAAAGGAAGAAATATATATATATTTAATTGTAACTGTTGAAATGTATATATTGTAACAACGGATACTGGAAGAAAAGGGGTTAATCTCAGTCCAGCCAGCTTTGAAAATAGTTTGAAATTAAATTACTTGGCTTAGGCCATAAAGATTGCATCTTTCAGTTCTCAATGCAGCCAGAGACAAAAAGTCTGTACTAAGAAGCTTTCTGTATTGTCTTTGGGGTGAATAAATTGCTATTCTAGAAAGATGGAGGTTTGAAATTGTTTTGTGACTTCCAGAAGCTGCAACAGCTCTTAGCAAGCTCTGTGTGTATATTACTGATACACATGTACTAAATCCTGGCAGCTTCTAGCCAAGGGGGTAGCATGGGAACCAGAAGCCAGAGCAGTTATATGTGATGTCATTCTGTAATCCATCACTAAAAATGATGTTTTGCTACTAGGTGAGATTGAAGTCTCAGACCACCCTGTCCTTGGAACCTAACAAGGAAGGACCTCACACCTACTTCATCTTACCTTCATAGTAAGTGAACCAGGGAATATAATTCTTTAGATCAGTCAGGGAAATAAAGTGAGATTAGTCAAGTACTTTTTTTATATTTCTGTGTGTGAATCTATTTATCTGCGTTATTTTTAATATTTTCTATCTTTGAAACTCTGGTGTTTATTGTAAACATATGCTTAGTATTTTCATGTTCTTTTATTATGTATTAAAAATATTTAAACTTTTCATTGTGGCTGGTCCTTTAGAAAATATTTTAAACTTTGAGAGAGTACTCATATCAGTTTGGCGACTCTGTAGCCACTCCTGAAAGCCTTATTGCATTGGTCAAACACGTTCATTTGTATTAATGTTAATCTCGGGGGTCTATATTTTTCCAGTGAAAGTGCATATCTGTGACTACATAAGTCGACAATGCACGAAAGCTGGAAATCGCGAAAAAAAATTAAATTCAATGTTTAAATAGTTGGGGGGCTTCACCCCCCTAATTAAATATGCCAACTCCGAGATCGCAATATAGCAACAGAAAGGGCAACTTCAGGTAATTGCCCAACTACCTCCTTGCCCTATGACAAATGCATCAAAAAGCTCAAATGCATTTCAATGTATTTTTGTCACTCTTTTTGCATTCGCACAAAGCAACTTTTGCTGGAGTAATATAGACCATAATCTCAGTCAGTGTAATTGGATCCCCTTTTAAGAGCCTTAGAGTAGCTGGCTTTGGAGTGTCTGGTGGCAGTAACTACCTTATATTCTGGGCAGAAGGGGACATGTCTAGTAAATCTGTGTCAGCGTTTCACAAGTGTCTGTGTTAGCTAGTTTCACAGAGAGAATGGTGGAGGACTTGGCTGGGATGCTTGGCTGAGGACTCCACTCTATAGCTGTGCCAGTTGGGAGACTTATTGTGGAGATCCGGAGAGAGAAGGGAAAAGCAGCCCCAGGACTGTGTGTTCCCTGTGTCCTCTTAAGGGAAATTATGCTTGATGCAGAGAGCTGCATCTGCAAATATGTGTAGCCATTTTTTTCCAAGTGAACATCCATCTCCAGTGCCAGTGTTAAGAATTCAGGCTCCTGGATTACTGCAACGGTTACAAAGAGAACCAGACATTGCTGGAAATATCAAGGCCGATAGGGCTGTGATATTCAAGAGAACCAGACATTGAGGAACAAGTCAAGTAACTTATTTTAAGTTTCTTGTCTGGGTAAATGAGCTGGTTCAAGACCATTTCAGTTTCTACTCAGTCCATAGACCAATGCAGACATAAAATACAAATAGTTCTACTGTAGTCTCATTTAAACGATAGACTAGTGAGTGCATATTTACAAACGGAGAAAAGTACAAAAGGGAAACATTTTAAGTGATACAAGTAGCAAGACTTTAATATGCACATACTTTATACAATAGGTGTGCTCATACTTTACCAGCAGCCAAAAGTACATTGATAGCAAATAAGGGAGAACAATAAAGCCATATGATGGATATCCAGAAAATGATCAAGCCTGTGCTTGAGGATGGCAGCATAAGAATAAAATGTCATGAAATTTGATCAGTAGGTTGTAGTGAATTAGCTTAAGAGTAATAAAGATAGTATATATTTTCATATGGCAAGAAACAAGGAAATTTTAAATTAGATTTAATACATATTTTGATATCTGGAGTAAATGTTCAGCTTTTATATGTGAAGCAAGAACAGTCTAATTGTTTGATAGTGAAGCTTCAACTGAGTATGAAACTAAGGAAGGTTTTCAAGGCTTCTGATGTTCTGCAGGAGATAATTCCGGGGTGTAGGAGGCCAATTTTGAGAGAGGTCTTTCACAAATATCCAGGGCAAAGGGAGGTCTACAAAACTGTATAGCATTGTGGTTTCAGACAGTGGTTACTGAAGACATGGGTAGTAAGAGCAATGTATAAACTTAATGGGTGAGGGAGTTGAAGTGAAAATAGGCTGTTAACAGTAGGATCATAGGAGGTTACTAGGTTATTGACCCTGAGGCCCTTATAAGCCTAGCCAAGAGTTTAGCCCATGTTTAGACAAGTCAGCACTCAAAGCCCCTGTCCAGCAGGGACACCAGTGGAATCCCAGGAGTGTATTTCCCATCCAGTTCTCCAGGCTGCATTTAAAAAGGGATAATGAGGTACTCTGCTTGATGTGGAGAAGGAGTCTATTCCACAGGTGGGGGAGTCTCTAGGACACAAATCTGTCCCACCAAGTCCTATTGATGTCACAGACCAGGTTGAGGTCGCGTGTACAGGTTGCTCGAGTGGAGCTTGACTTCTGGATATGCAGCAGTCCCATCAAGGTTGAGTCTGAGATTGCTTTGTATGCCAGACAGAGGTCACCTCTGAGGAGTCTGTATGAAACTGAGTAGAGGGGCAGGGCTTTTAGCCTATCAGTGTAGGGTAGATGTTTGAGGCCGTGGATTCTCCTGGTGAGGAACCTCTGTGGTATCTCCAGGGTCAGTATTATAACAGCGAATGCTTAAAATGGCAAACGCTGTATAATCGACCCTAAAATGTCGAAACTGCAAAATGCCAAACACATGGAACAGCTATTTTTTTCCCAGGGAAAAAAAAAATATTGCTCAGTTTAAAAAAATTAATGAAAGTACTCCGAGATCGCACCACAGTGGAGGAAATGGCAAAGTGCCGAAAATGGCCCAGTGATTGTTTTCCCTAGGAAAAAAAATCGCTGTTCCGTGTGTTTGGGATTTTGCCATTTCGAGTAAAATGGGTCAATTTAAACAGTGTTCGCTGATTTAGTAGGGACCCTGTCTGCAGCTGCTGCATGTGCTTTGCAAGGTACATGTTGAAGGGGGTGTTGTACTCAATAATTGAGCTTATAAGGGAAGAATACAGGGATGTTATGAACCGTTTGTCCCTGGACGAGATACCCTTACTTGTGAGGTGGGTCATGTAGAAAGCTTTTCCATACAGTGGAAGAAACATGTTGGTCAAAAGTCAGGTTGCTGTGAACCTGGCTGCCCAAATCCCTTGCTACTCATGTGTACTTAGGACATTGTTATTAATGTGATATATGGGGATGTTACTCTCCCCAAAGGTGATGATGATGGCATTTTTGGCATTCAGCTTGAGGCCATGTTTCTGGCACCAGTCATTTGGTTGGATGAGACCATCTTGGAGGACTTCCACATCACCTGGGGAATTAATGACTGCACCCAGCTTCTAGTCATCTGCAAACTTGGTCAGCCATAGCCCACTGGTTTTGGCCTGCACCTCAGAGAAGTATATCCCGAATAAGAGAGGCCTCAAGACTGATCCCTGGGGTATGCCACTCATTACAGGTCTACTGCATGAGGTGGCTTCACCTGTTTTGATTAGGTGGGTTCTATCAGCGAGCCAGTTTGCTACCCATCTGGTAACATATGGATTGATGCCTAGTTGAGAAAGTTTATCTACTATGTTAGAGTGGGGAGTGCTGTCAAAGGCTTTGGCCAGGTCAAGATAGGTGATGTGCACCATCTTCCCCTCGTCCATAACTTTGGAGACTGTCTCAAAGAAGTCGACCAGATTTAACAGACATGACCTCCCCTTGACAAAGCCAAACTGTGTGGCATTGAGTGTTTGGAAGTTGCCAATGTCCCTGTTAATGAGGTCCATGATAATCCCTTCCATGGTCTTGCAGATCAGGCTAGTTAGGCTGATGGGTCTATAATTTCCTGGATCGGTGGACGCTCCACCTTTGTGTAAAGGGGAGATAGTGGCTGTCTTCCACTTGGCTGGGACAAAGCCGATACTCCGTTTTGGTTGAGTAGGGTGCCTAATGGTGCTGCAAGTTCATGCCAGAGTTCATGTAGGATGCAGCCTGGGATTTTATCTGGTTCCATGGAGGCTGTACGTTTTGCCTTTGAGAGGGCACTGATGACCTGTTCCGTAGAGATGAGGGGTGGGGGGCAGGTACTGGGCTTGTCCTGATTTACTGATGGGGGCACAGAGGGGAGAAGTTTTCAATGAATCCGTCAGCCAGTAGATTGGCTGTATCTACAGCATTTGTGTTGTGGTGTTCATGACCACCAGTTCTGTACAGATCTGGGTGCTTCCTTTGAGACTACCGACATATGTGAAGAAGATCTTATGATTGTCTCTAGTAGATGTGGCCAGTTTGGACTCGAAGTTGGCTTTAGAGGATTTCACTAGTGTTCTTGATATGAGAGCAGTAATATGCACTGTTTTGTACATGGAAAATAAAACTTAAGATCTTCTTTTCAGTTTTACATAAGACTGAGTTATTACATGATAAGAGGACTGCAAAGCTAGGGAGACTATATTTAAACCACAGTATGAATAGCTGTAGAGCAGGCTTCTGCAGATAAAAAATTTTATAGGCAACTATTGATTGGTTTAGTACTTTTCAAGATTGCTGTTTTATATGGTTCTGAAAGTTTAGCGTGTGTGACCAGTTAGTAAGCTAAAATTATTTTTGCTCTTGAGTGTTGTGGAAAATGACACCAAATGAACAATTGCAAGTCCAAGCTGCTTGGAGGAGAGTGCCTAGAGTTTTCCTAATTGTGACTGTCTATACCATTTTTTTTATATTTGAATACCTTTGCTTGTATTTGGGGATGTACAGGATAGAGTGAGTTGTTCTTAAATGCACCTTCTTTAGATATTTGTTTGACTGTAGAAATTTAATTGCCTTGACTGAGACATGGAGATGTACCTTAGTGATGTCTTGATGCTAATAACGCTGTTCTATTGTATATTTGCTCCAGATCAACAGACTGCCCTAACTAAAGATTTTGTAAGAATGCTTTATTCATCTAGGATGCTTGTTATCAAGTGTGCTACTGTTTGGGACTTTTGGGTAGTCTGTCATGACATTTTTCTATTATGGAGAAGGCTAAGCTCGTCACTAGTTCTGAACACAACAGGTTTGACATGTCATTCACATTTCTCATGACAGGACATATATTCATGAAAAAAATTATTAGAAGAATGATTGAAATAGACTGTAAGGAAATAAGATGGCAACAGATGCATTTAAAGGAAGAATCCACCCTCTAACATAGTTATTACACATTTTCCCTTATAGTGTCATCTAGATGTTTTGTATTTCCCAGAAAATCTTCAGTACCTTTGATTTTCACTTCCACTTGATTCCCTTCCACAAGTCATGATGGTCCTATATTATTTTTTTTTTCATATTCAAATCCCTCATTGTTTCGGAAAGGAATTTGTCTCCGCTTTTGTTATATAGGCCAGACAGCAAAGAATTTCTCACTGCATGAGATTCTGACACGGTCTTGCTGACACCCAATAGAATGACACAGATACAGTAAAGCTCTTCCAAAGATTTAGTTGTTGGAGATGTGTTTGTATGAAGAAATGGAATGAGTTTATACTGTCAGTTTTGGCCAGTGAAATGATAAAACTCCAGCTTGGAACTAAAACATTTTTTTTCATTGCATCTTTGGGTTCTGAGGTATTTTAAGACACTGAAGTCACGATAAGTGCTGCTTAGATTTTACTGTCTTTCTTAAACTGGCTTTCGTGGGATCTGCCATTTTAATGTGATCTTATTTTATTGCTTTGCCATCTGGTTCTTAGAATCCATTTCAAGTCCTCTTTTTATGAGTCATGCTAGACCTAAGAAAGCGAGTAGTTTAATTCCAGTGTCAATGTAGTGACAGAAGTGCGAGTCAAAGGCATCTTACACAGCGTGTGGAGCCTGACCACTTTTCACTTTTTGGATGAATTGCCCTGATTGTATTGTTCTCAGAGAAGTTCTAACCTATTTGAAGCAGTTGTAAATCCTTAAAGTAAAGTAGTTGACATTCATGTTTTTTTTTAAGCTGACAATTTGTAACCCAAGTATTGACAGACCCTCTCTCATCTTCCCTTCTGGAAGTGTCCGTGTTAATCACTTACCTGTAACTGATACTTCAAGGATCACTTTCTGCTATTTTTCAGCGTCTATAGTAGGACGATATGTTTTGTTCAGGGTCTATATTAAAACATCGAAATTTCACAATTGCGAATGTTCTAATATCGACCTCTATTCAGCGAACGCTGACAGCATTGAACATGCAGAACAGCAAATTTTTTCTTGGGGAAAACATTTGCTGTTCTGAAACACATACACACAACACAAGCACACCAAACAAACAGCAATCCACATGCATACACCTAAAATCTTACAGCTAACCCTACACTAAACTGTACAAACACCACTAACTATCCACTTACCTTAACCCAAACCTTAACCCTAAGGTCCATCACTGTCGTACACTCACCTCATCCGCACCCTAACCTGCCCTAACCCTCACGTCCACACAATCACACACATACCTAACCCGTGCCCAATCGCACACTTACCTGAACCTGACCCATAACTTTCCACCACAGCGCTGAAAATAGCAAAACGACAGAAATGGATAACCAAATTCTTTCCCTAGGAAAAAAATGTGTTTTTCTCTTTCGCTATTTTCAGCGTTCGCTGAATAGGGGTTGATATTAGAACATTCGAAATTGTGAAATTTCGATGTTCTAATATAGACCTGTTTTTTCATCTTGAATACTGGAGAAAGTACAGTATTTACTTAAGTATTTTACATTTAAAATTTTTATATCTCTCCTCACAGTGCAGCAAAACCATCTATTCTTGAATTAATGCTGTTATGAGAATTTTTTTTTTAACTTGGGCAAACGTGTACATGTTACATTTGAAGACTTCTGTTGTATTGCTGCCCCTTGATTTTTATTGTAGCAAATGTAACGCACACAAACAATCTTTTTTTTAAACAGCTTTATTAAATTGTCAGTTAAAACATAGGCAAACGTACATAAACAGAAAAGAAAACAAACCATATTATCTGTTTTTCATTTATATACATTAAACATCACACAGCTTTTCTTTCTTTGAAATTATCATCAGTCCAGCAGTACATATATTTCTGAATTCCTGCCTTCCCTTAAATCTCACTCCTCCTCCTGAACATAATTCAGCATGTACATAGAACTATAACATTGTTATGTACAAAGATGTTCATAGGTTCATACTAGGCTATCTGCCCTAGGGCATTTATAAGCCTATCCAGAGTGTGTTTGGCTTTTGCCACCCATTTTAAAATAATTTTGCTATGCCCTTTTTCGAGGTTAGTTACATAAAATAATGCTTCCACCATAGGTTAATAGGTTCATAGGTATTTATAGACTAATGACCCCAAGGGCATTTTTAAGCCTAGCTATGCATCTCTGACAAGTTCTGTTACCCTTCATAAGTGTAAACAGGGGCTTGGGAGCTGAACCATTTACAAGCAGGGTCATGGGAGATGAACCATTTACAGGCTGCATGTGTCCATTACAGACATAGGTGCCAAACCAGGGATGAATTCCCTGTTCCCCAACCAATTGTCCAAGTCACACTTGAATTCTGTTAAGGAGGAACTGTTCTTCACATGGCTGGGGAAACCTGTTCCAGAGAAGGGGTGGTCTCTGGGATGCATACTTGTCGCTCCAGCAAGTTCTATTTATATGATAGGCAAGGTTCAAGTCTTTAGAATGGTTAATTCTGGTGCTGTTTCTTTTGTGGATATGCAGGGTGGGGTCTGACAATGCTTTGTATGCAAGGCATAGATCTTCCCTCAACAGCCCACAGGAGGTAGAATACAGGGATAGGGCCTTGAGGCGGTCTGTATAGGACATGCTATTTATACTCTGCATTCTTTTAGTGAGGAACCTCTGTGGATGTTCCATTTGCTGGATATGCTTAGTTGGGTACATACCAAATGGGTCATTGTACACTGTGATAGGTCTGATGAATGGCAAATACAGTGGAACAATTACTTCCTTGCACCTAGATGCCATACTTTTATAAGTTGCACAACATAGAATGATTTCCTCACTACTGTAGACACATGATGGTCAAAGGCTCGATTACTGTCTATGCATGTTACCAAGTCACTGACTACTTGGTCAAATCTTGGCAATGTATTGTCAATATGATAGTTACCAGGGGTAGATGACTTCCTAAAAGTTACTGTTATGCAATTCTTGGCATTTAATTGTAGTCCATGACTCTGACATCAGTTATTTGTCTGCATCAGCCTTTCCTGGAGAGTATTTGTGTCAATGGGAGATTCTATGACCGTTCCTAATTTGTAATCCTTTGTGAATTTAGTTAGCCAGAGGCCATTGACATTGGCCTTTACTTCAGAGAAGTAAATGCCAGAAAGTAGTAGTACCATGACCAATCCCTGAGGGACTCCACTTGTGACTGGCCTCTTTGTAGAGATGGAATCCCCAATTTTAACTTCCTGGGTCCTGTCTGTGAGACAGGTGGCTATCCACTGGGTGACATAAGGTTTTATACCTAACCACTTGAGTTTGTCAACAATGCCTGAGTGGTGTTACGCCAGATGCCTTTTCCAGGTCAAGGTAGGGAGTATGAACTATTTTGCCCTTATGGTTTTCTATGTCATTATTGATAATTTCCCTGATAATTCTTTCCATAGGTTTGCATATGAGACCAGTAAGACTAATGGGTCTACAGTTTCTATGGTCTGTAGATGATCCACCTTTGTGCAGATGGATGACTGTTGCTGCTCTCCATTCGTGAGGCACAAAGCCTGTTTGGAGGCTACAGTAAAATAGCAGTTCCGGAGGGCCTGATAGGTCATGTTTCATTCTGTTTCAAAGGCGTCCTGGGATACTGTCTGAGCCCACTGATGCAGTGTTCTTGGCCTTGGAGAGTACATTAAGGACCTGTTCCCTAGTGTTAGCAGGGAGAGTTGTATTTTGATGGTATTTCCTGAGGGAAGGTTGAGTGAGAGAGAGGGGGAAAAGCTGGAGCTGAGTTTGTCAGCCAGTAGATTTGCTGTATCTTCTAGCTCAGTTAGGTGACTCCATTAACGGTGAACTCTGCATGATTGTGTATTGCCTTTGAGTTTGCGGACATAGGTAAATAATGCCTTGTGGGGATCCTTGGCCCGGGAGGCCAAATTTACCTCAAATTTGGATTTGGTAGACTTTTTGTTTATTCAGTTTGATGAGAGTGCTTTTATCCTGCTGGGTGCTGTACATCACAATTTTTTCCATGATTTTCTTCCTTCTGTTGTACAGCCTATAATATTGTTGATTCCATCAGGGCGGCTTGTTTTTTGTTATTTCTGTACTTCTTCCTGGTGGATACACCTGCCACTGTGCAGTGTTTAACATGCTTGTGTAGGATTTCTGTGAACAGTTCCACATAGGCAGCAGTGTTTTCATGGTTTAATGGATCTTGAAATTTTGCCAGGTTATCATTTAATAGTAGGAAGTTAGCCTTAGAGTGGAGTCTGACTATTCCAGGGTTAGCTGGGATTCCAGGTTTTATTTCTACTTCAAATGAGACCATTTTGTGGTCTGATCTTACCAGGCCTTTCAAAGGTTTTCTACTTCAAATGAGACCATTTTGTGGTCTGATCTTACCAGGGAAGACTATAAACTAGGGGGTGTGCAGTACTCTCCCATGTTAGTGAGGACCAGATCCAGTATGTTTGTTCCCCTGGTTGAGGTATTGACAATGTGGTCCAGGGAGTTTGTATTTATAAAATCCAGAAATTTCTGTGCTTGTACATTTGGTGTCGTATATGATTCGCATTTAAAAGCTGAGTAATTAAAGTCATCCATGAATATGGTATTGGTTTCAATAATGAGTGTTTCCAATAAGTTTAAATACTGGTTATGGGATTCCTGGTCATGTGGAGGCCTAAGAGCTTGTAAGGAAGTGGAATGAGAATTTTGCCTGTGGTGATTTAAATGTGGAGAAGCTCAAGTGCATTGTCCTGTTTGACCAGCCTTGCGTTATATTTACTTTTTATGTAGATTGAGACGCATCCACTTTTAGTCCCTGTCTGTGTAGTAACTGGTCAATATGTGTAGTAGGCATTCTAGCTTTGCACTGCTGGTGCGCTCTCTGTGGCTCTAAACAACATCTCAGTGACTGCACAGACATCACCATCCTCTAGGGTGAGGAGAGCTTGTAGCTTGCACCAAGTGGATTGCTGTCTAAAAAAAACTCAGTTCAAATATGTGTACCAGAACTGGGTTTTTGTTTTTTTTTTCTCTATTGTAACAAAAGCAATAGAGAATACTTCCATCACACTGTGAAGATTTTAATAACAGTTGCTGAAGTCAAAAGGACTGTGGGACTGCCTGTGTAAGTTTGTGGGCATTTCCTGATTGGCAAAAACTACAGATTTCTCTATGCCTATGGTATGTTATGTAACTGGAAACAAATTTATATGCCAAAACACCAGAGAGGTTAAGCCCAACAACAATAAAAAAAAGTGGTTGGTTTTCCCTTCCCTTCCTTTGCTTACAAGGAAAGGAAATTAAGTTTTTTTTTTTCCAGTACAAGCCGCTTTCTGGTAACGAAACCATATGGAGCCATGTAGGGAGAAAAAAGCCCTCGGAGTTGCATTAAACTGCAAATGAGGATGGACTTTCCTTATCAAAATGTAACTAAGCACAGTGTCAACAAATTCAGGCAACTGTCGTTTTCCTTTCATTTTTTGAAGTTACAAATGTCTGCTTTTGATGAAAAAAACAGTGCTGGAGTTTTTGCACCTAGTAAGGGTGTGGAAGAAAGTCAGTGTTATTTTTAAGGACTATGGCTTTCAACTCTTAAGTTTCCCTTAGTCCATTTACTACAAATAGGTAAAAAGTTGGGTTTGGGTTTTGTTATCCGCTTACAGTAAGCACAAATCAGAATAATTCAATTAAAAAGGAACACTAAAACTACTTTTATAGACTATCTAAAAAGCCAGTGAGCCACAGCATTATCATTGTAATTAAACATAGGGAAATTGTCATTTATGATCTCTAGAATGTTTGATATTATTGGGACCCAAGCTGCCTATTGAGAGGAGGCAAATTAGTGTAAAATAATCATGTCAGTATAATAATCACATTGATGGCCATTTCAATGTAGAGGAAACTACACTTAAACAAGTGGTTCTGATACATTAGTGGTACATGTGTATGTGTATGTATATAAATATGTGTGTGTGTGTGTGTGTGTGTGTGTGTGTGTTGATAGATATATAGATATATATATATATATATATATATATATATATATATATATATATATATATATATATATACTTTTTTTCCCATCACTTGATCTGTTTTTTTCATCTGTGGGATGGAGTTCCTTAAGGGAAGTGTCTGTCTAAAATATTTGGTTAAATATATTCTATACCTAATGTTGGATTATGACCTGTTTCTGTGTTAATAAGCAATGTAGCAGGAGGCTTCCTTAGAAATTCCATATTTTAAGAAAATCCTTAGCAGTTTCTGTTTATATGGTGCTTGCACTAGCTCACAAGTGTTTTTACCTATTAAATATTTAAGTGTTTGACACTTAATTCATTGGAAAAGTGTCTGAATTTCAATCATTTATGTATGCTAGTTGAGGCTGGTCTGCAATAATAATTCCCAAAATTACTAGCAGATACAAATAGCATAGATAACTCATGGGTCTACTGCCACCAACTCTCTGTCTCTTAGCGTTTGCTTTTAAAGACAGCTGTTAGCAGAAACTGAAGTTTTCACTGATGCATTGATATTCTTTTGTATATTATTAGTCCTAATTTGCTGTACCACAAATAGAGTGGTGGGGTCATCCATTTTGACTTTTGTTTTGTTATTCAAGGCTTGCTCTGCAAAGCATGTCATTCCAAGTTTGTTTTTCACAAACAATAAGGCATTTGTGGTTTAGCACAGTACTGTCTTGAATGTTAGATTAACTAATGAGATAGTTTCTAGTAATTTTAAATGAATTCTTCCTTTGAGATTTTCTTGTTGCAAACATGTGGACGTGTGTGCCAGAAAGAGAGAAAAACAAAGAGATGCCTTTTTTCTCCTCTTGGCTGTATTTCTTGATTTTTTTATGACTGGTATCCCATCTCCTGCTTACTCACTTTGTCATAGATGTGAAATACCACTTAACAAAAGCAGAGAAATTGGACATTATTTCTTCAGGAAGATTATCACGGTCTAGAATCAGCATTTTAGCGACAGATGTCTTTAACTTCCCATAGAATGCCTGTACTTCAGTACCAAATGAGAAAGTCGCTTACTGAACAGGAAGGACAAAATTATGCCATACTGGAGGATACTTGGGAACTGCAGCCTTGATTAGAAAATGGACATCCTATGCCATTATAAGTAAAAGGAACCATGTGGGATGGGGTTGTGCTATTAGTACTGCACAGATTAAGATGTTATCACTGGTGCATAATTTGATTTTGCAGTTGTTGCACCTCTTTTAAGTACATCAGGAAGCAGTTGTTGGTGTATACTGTCCGATGTTTGTTACATTATTTTCACATGAAACTAGATTAAATTTTACAAAAAGGCTGTAAAATCCTGTGGTGGTGCTTCCTTCGTGAGTCATAACTTCTAAAGATGCAACAGACATTTAAGAAGAACAAATTGACAAATAAGGGAAAAGTACCCTGACTAAGTGCATATAAAAACTTTATTGGACATCCTTACAGATTCTTTGTGCATCTGCTGCTTAAACAAGTATGTGTTGATATAATATGCATAGCACAACCATGTTTGGAAGCAGTGACCATGACTGCAAGTGTTCTAGTGTAACTGTTTGTTAATGGGTTAAGTATACAAAAGTCTAATATTTTAATTGTAGTTAACTCTGTTTCAGTGCTCCTCTGATGCTGTGTTATGCCTTCCATTCTACATAATGCAATTGAAGAATGTGATGATGGATGCCAGATCTATGATGCTTTAAATATATTCAAATGTAATTTTTTTTGTATATAAAATAGGAAAGTGTTCATAGAGATTGTTTAAATAAAAAATGTATTGATCACAATGCAGCATCCTTTTAGCAACACAATGATTTGAGATGGTTGCTTACTACATTTGTAACTGACAGGGTAAGATGCATGTGCATAACTGCAATGAATACTTTTCTGTCATGATTCTGAGCTGAAGCAGCCTTAGTGTTTACTATTTTTAAGAGAAAAAAGCTTTTTTAGCACATGTTTTATACTTGGGGTTTGGCTAGAATGTAGACTATTTTAGCTTTAAAAATGATGACACAATCTTAAACTAAATTAAATACTTAATAGACCTGTATACAAAAAGTGGCAGAAACAGCTGTTATGACAGTAAAGTTGGTTTGGCAAAACATGGCATCTGGAAAGAGTGCAGAAGGGAAACAAGGTCACTTCCTTAGACAGGTCTGTTAAAGGTAATGCAGTTAGCACAGAGTGTTAACGCTCTGAAATTTTAACATGTTACCTACTGTGGCACAGGGTTTGAGTCCCCCAGCCATCATTTACGTAGTATGTGACCTTGAGCAAGTAATTTAACCAGGCACTGCTTTGGGGCAATTCTGTATTTGGACTGTATACCTAGTAACTATCTTTGAACCTATAAAGACAATGTGATGGTCTGCATAGCTGAATGTCAACAGAGTTGAAAACCACTCCTTTGGAACAGTCACTGGCAGAAAACACAGACATGCACAAGTGCTTTCACAATATTTATTCTAGGAGACAAAGCTCACCACCAGCCAAGATTCCTCTAATTCTCAAAGTATCCTAGACCAACCTTTAATGCTAACCTCAACACTGATCTCATGCCAGTGCTATTATTTAACATTTGACAACCTGCTAGTTTGGGAATTGTAACTTTTCTGGGTGTTGTGTACAATTTATGCATTTGGCTTTTGAATAAACTGCTATCAAGCAGTTAACTTGCTCCAATGGACATTAAATTCACTATGTTTGATGTGCCTGATAGCAGAAGGAGACTAAATGCTTGTGGTCTACTTGTTAAGTGCATTCAGCATTTTTCTCCTCCTCTTTCCTGTCTTCTGCTTCTTTTCTGTATTGGTTTTGTGCCTTCATGAATGCCTCCATGTACCTTCACCACCTCTTCTGGTTGTATATTCCACATGCCCGTAATTCTCTATGTGAAGAAGTTCTTCCACATATCCCAAAGGTAGTTGATCTGTACAATGTACTGTTTGTATGTCCTTCTCTGTCTGTCCTTCCCACCCCTTCATGTCTCATTTCAGGATCTTAAGCACTCATACCATTTTCTCCTGTGTCTCTCTTGGTCTCTGATTCATAGGTTCATAGGTTTATACTAGGCTATCTGCCCGAGGGCGGAGACTATATGCATTATTATTAGCTGTGCCTCTGTCGAGCAGTGACACTGAGAGATGAACATATTCATCAAATCTGGGTTTGACATGGCCTTGTATGTCAGGCATAGGTCACCCCTGGGTCTTCTGGTCTTCTGTGTTCAGGGATTGCCCACCTATATGGTAGCTAGGGGTAACCTTATTTTTTTCCCGAAGGGTATTTTCTAGGATATCTGTGTGGATGTGTGTTCAACTCTCTCGCCCCAGTTTGCAGTGGTTCTGTCAGCCAGTTTGCAACCCATCTTGTAATGTATGGGTTTACATTTTTAAGTTGATGAGTTTTCATCTTTATTGAGATCCATTTGACCCTTTCCATGGCTTTGCAGATCAGGCTTAATCAAGCTAATGGACGGGTAATTCCCAGGGTCGGTGGAGGCACGCGAACTAATTGAGAGCATATTGGGAGTTTCCTCTCAGGTTTTTTGACATAGCTAAAGAATGCTTTATGGTTGTTCTTTAGAGGTCTTAGCTATTTTTTTCTCAAAATGATTTTTTTATAGTTTCTTTTTAGCTGTAGCTAGTGATCAATGGTGTCTACCCTTTAAGGATTTTGCTGCTGTAGTAGCTTTCTCCCTTTATTTATAGAGTTTGTTTATGGCTGGGGTCACCAGACTGGACGCTTTGCCTTTGTTTAAAAAGAGTCTTTGTTTTGCTTGGGATTGCCTGTCCATGCAGCCCTGCAGGTGCTGTTTCGGGTGGGGGGGGATGAGGACCCCTCCAGCGAGAGTTTTGTGATCAGATCTCACAGTGAGGGGTATCTACAATGCATAGCAGTCTTGCCTATGGTTAATTGCACCTGGATGTTTTCCGATGCATGCAGCGATGCCACCAATCTTGAGGTGTGGGTGTCATACTGAGAACCTCCAGTCGTGCATCTTCTTGAGGTTGAGACTTCTGGCATTGAGCAGCATTACCTTAGTTTTTTCTTTTGTTTGTTCTAGGGGGGTAGGTTTTATTTTTTTGAGCCTGCCTAAAAAGGCACTATGGGGTTTGCCAAGGAATCCCAGGGATCCCAGGGGTGCAAGCCCCCCCTTGCGAGCAGCGTGGCTTTGTGTCCAGCATGTCATCCCAGGCATTGACACATTGGATCTTTGAATGACACCAGAGTTAAGCCAGTTTAAAACTGATCATCTTATCTCTGTATTGTGGCATCATTCTAACCTGTGCATGCGTGCGTTGGGTGATTCTAGCACGGAGAGGTCTTCTGTGTGTACATGAGGTGTAACATTGCTGCCTCAATATTTCCAGGTTCACCAGCTGAGCAGGATACTAAGCAACTGATCCCTCGACATGCTAGAAGTAACAAGAGTTGTGAGGTGATAACTGTGTAAGACAAGTGCTTGCTATCACGGAGAGGATATAGTCTACTTGGGAGTCAAGTAGAGATAATTGATGAGTTGAGCTTTAATTTCTCTAGTCCCTTGGCATTTGCATTCCTCTTTATCCCATGCTTTCTTATGGTGCCTTTCTAATGGATTCCTTCTAGCATTTTAATATCTCTCTTGTGTACTCTCCAAAATGCACATCCAGTTCCTGGTGATATCTGACAAGAGCCCAGTGTACTACATGTTCCTTTACTTTTTAATTCTGTCATCCTCCTAAGGATGTTTCCCATCATTCTGTTAACTGTCACCACTGTTTCTTCTCTCTGTTTCTGGTGGTCTAGCCTACATGTGATGAAGTTCACTAGATCCTTTTCTTGCTGTATTGTCATCAGGTTCATTCCCCCCAGCTAATACTTCGTCATTGTAGTCCAAATGCAGGACTTTTTCTCTGCACTGATAATTACCTTTATGCCTTATTTGCTTAGTTTTTTGTCTACTACCCTTCACAGCAGCCCCTAACTTTATGCAGTCAGAGAAGAGGTCAGCCTTGATCTCTTCCCCCTTTCTGTGCCTGAAATACAGAGAAAGTCAATTAATTAGATCCAGGGCTGACCTCTGCTGACCTCTGCATTACTCCACTAGGCAACTTCCATATTCCAGTGTCCCACCCACCAATGTCCTTGTCATCCTAACATTTAACCGTAATGCATTCTGATTCCTTAGTGTTAATAGCACTCAATTCATTTCTTATATCATCCTCCTCTACAGCGTGGAATTTAAGGTGTTGCTTAAGAACGGGAAGACTACACCTGCTGGTACTCTGTCATGTACATCTTTAACCAAACTATAATCCTGGATCAGGTTTGCCTTACAACACACTTGTAGCACTCATTCAAGGTAATTTACTTATTGCCTAGTCAGACATTACCCGGTAAACAAAATAAATACATTTTATTCTGTAGGACTGCAGCCAATCTCTGTCTTAGGATTCTCTTCTTGACTTTCCCTGACATTGCTGTTAGGTTAATAGGACAGTAGATCTCTGGATTTTTCGTAATCCCGTGCACAAGGGCACCATAATTGCATTCTTAGTGTCTGATCTGTTAAACCTCAGAGAATCTGCTAGCACACCAGCCACCTTATTTTTTTTAATAAAAGTTATTGCTGTTATAAAAAACATAAACCTCCAAAATGTACGTATGCATTTTCCTTCTCATTGGTATTCAAATGCATGCATTCCAACTCTAGAGAACATTTATTTTGCTGACAGCGGTGCTTAATATTTCCAAGCAGCTTCATCAGGTATTGCCAGGATGCAATTCTGAAGAAACCATCAAACATGGTTTCACTTACAAATCAAACAATTTTAGCCTCCAAGTCAAAAGTTTAGTCCTCTTTGTTTTTGCATTTTGGAGTGTAGTCTGGATGCCTCCATTTTCCCTTTACTCCACATTCTAACTGTGGGTTTTAGCTGATCGTTTATTACGCCGAGCTTAATCTTCTCGTCCGTCTTATCCTGATTTTCACCAACATCACAGCAGTATTGTTTGATACACTGCATAGTTAAGTTGTATTAATATATTTGTATAATGGCTTTTGAACTGAATTATATATTTTTTATTGTGAGTGTTTATAGAATCAAGGGCTTTTAATTGCGCCTTAATTGCTTCTATTTGCTGATTGGCTGTTCTGTCTTTTAAAAATATTGCACTTTGGAGGTTTATTTGTCTGATGAAGCAGCTCTGGCTGTGAAAGCGCTCACTATTTGTTTTGGGATTAAAATCTTTAAACTTTACTGCCGTGTTCCATTGCCTCCTTTGTTTTTGCTACTGTATGATATTTTGGAGGACCGGTTTCCCTACACCATAGCCTTTTTTTGTTGTTTCCTACAAAATCTGCAGTACTTGCTCAACCTTGCAACCAAATCCTCTGTCAACAAGCAACTGTGCTCATAACTATGCCGTCAGACACCGTGTGCCATGTCCTCATTCTAATCCTTCTCAAGATGCTTTCTTTTTTTAAAACTTCATCTCAACACACTTAAATTCTATCAAAAGAAAAGTGTGTGTGGGGGACTTCCTTCAGATTTTGGACCCATTCTGTTTCATTTTTCCTATTTATGGCCTTGAAACTTTAAAGTTTAAAATGAAAACAAAACAAAATGAGAGCTCCTGACGTCTCCTCATTGCTTATATTCACAATTGCAGTTTCGTTTTCTGCCGGCCCTTATGCCTTTGCTTCTGTATTAATCACCTCTTCATCCCACCCACAAGAGACCAAGGAGTTTGTGAATTTCTTTAACCACTCTTGTTATGACATTACCATTGTAAGCATCTTCTGATAGATATATATATATATATATATATATATATATATATATATATATATATATATAAAGCATAACTAATGCGTACGTTCAAACCACAATTCGAACCAAAATTACTTATTTCCCTCCCATATCTGACTGAAGCCTTTCAAAGAGCCAGTGATCCCCAAACACCATTTTCCTCTGTTAATGAACAGTGAGTTGCAACTCGTGCCATAAAAAGGAAAAGCTACCAAACAGTAAAGGTCTCCCTTACTACTTTACTGTACTGTTTATAACCTATATCTGCCTTCCACTGTTCTGTATCTGGTATTGTGTGCCCATTTTGTTTTCGTCATCCAACTTTCATCCTTCACAGATTTAGTATTCACTTGACATGTAACAGTATTCATTTTTGCCCTGCTTGGCAGTAATTCACCAGGGGAAGAAAGCACTTAAGTCATTAAGCATATATTTACAAATAACATTTACCTAAACTTTTTAGAATACAAAGGAAACTAAGATTATTTTCATACATTTATTTGCTCATACTAAGCAACAGAAGAAAAAAGAAAATATTTTTTCAATTTGCTCATGTTATATATATTTGTTAATCAGCATGTTAAGTATGCCATGCAATTATGAAAGCAAAAGTTCCACCCTACTCAATTTCTAACAGCAAAATAAAATCTAATTTTATTCCATAATATTTATCTCTTCACACAGAAAATTTTCTCTCTCCAAAAATAAAGACCTATAACCATGCTAATAACTAATACTTAAGTATTCATCATTATGTATCATGAGACTTCACATTTTACAAATGGCTAATGATTCTTAAATGTTAAGTATAATATATGTGCACATATCTGTCCCTTATTAGTAGGAATTAATTCAGTTCATTGTAATCCTCAGTTTTCTATGTCATTTTACCTACTCGTGTTGTCAACACAGACCACACTAAACAGTTAAGACAGTGAAATATTACAGTTTTGTTCTTTTTCTTGTTGATGTTTCAGAAACTACTGTATGCATTACTGATGCAAAAGCAGCATAAAATGTTAGCTTGTCATTGGTTCTTACTAAGTTTATACCCGAGGAGACTGTCAAGAAACATAGTTCCATCACCTAGTACTAGTGGAAGACTGACTGTGTACCCCTATTCTCCCCTAATATTAGTGTGAGACGGATGGTGTTCCCCCATGTTCCACATATTCCCAGTGAAAATTTGTGATCACCCATCCTGTAATCCAGACTGGTTTTAAAGGTTGCTAATGAAGTACTCTGCTTGGTAGTTAAGGGCAGCCTATTTTCAAAAATGGCAGGATCCATTGGGTTAGGTGTCTGTCACATCAATGGATGCTGTTGATGTAGTAATATAGGTTTAGGTCTCTAGAGCAGGTGTTTGCTTTACCACTGGGTTTTATTTAGGTGAAGGAGTTCAGAGACTGCTGGGTTGGCTATCACTCCTGTGGTACTGACACTGACAAATGGAAGTGAGTTAGTAGTCATGACATTTAAAAACAGTATGGAACTAAGCCTGTACTGCATACAGACTGTCAACCTATACTTGTAGTCGTTATTTAATGTCCACCTTCTTGCATATAACATTGCTTGTCCTCGTAGTAACACAGTTAAAATGTTCATGTAAAATTCTCTCGACTGTCCACTCATCTGGTTCCTGGGATAGCATGCATACATAAACTTTTTCCTTTAATTGTCCTCTCTTCTTAGTGTCTTTTTTTTTTTTCCTCCCAGATCATCTTCATATAATCCAACAGTCTGTTTATCCTTTGATTTTCCTGCATTTGGGTTGCTTCCTTGGGTAGCTTTCTTAGCTTCTTCAGTACATTATGCAGATTATACATTGTCTTTCCACAATAAGTGCAGTTGGCAGTGGCAAAACCTTGACAGTCTACAATTCATTCTCCCCTGTTTATATACCCACACTGCATCCACAAATCATAAGCTCTACCTTAATGCCACTTTAGAGTAATAATGTTCCACAAACATTGGCTTCCCTTAAACTGACCTTAAAACTTAAACTTAAACCTTGCTGTCACTGCCTCAACAGTATTATTTCTTTATAACAAGTCAAGGATTTAATAAAAACTAGCCTTGGGTTTCCAGACTTAAGCACAATATCTGGCAGTTGGCCAATGCTTGTATATCTGAGGAATTGCTCCCTAACCATCCACTCTTCCATCTTAATTTTTGATACAGAAAAACAAGTTCACGTTTTCTTCTCTTTAACAACCTCATACAGCATCAGTGTATGCTTTAATTTCTTATCTTCTATGTCTGTTAATCGATGTACTATTTGTTCCAACTACTTCACCATCTATCCTGCCTTAAAATGCACATTTGTAGTCTGGCAGGTTCTACGGTTTCCAGCTAGTCACAAATACTCCACGTATTCAAGCATGGCCTTTTACTGCCATAAACAACTAACAAATCAGTGAGCTTTTTATGGTTTCCTTCCATGTGGCCTCCAAGCTACTAGTTCATCATCAAGTTGCAGCACCGTTTTTGGGAATTTTGTTACGACTTGGATGTGGTATATCATGACTGCCTTGTTCTAATTCGCAAGCAACTTTTTCCTTTTCATATCCAGAGTCCAACATTACACTCTTAATGAAGAACAAAACCTTTGCTTTATTGATTCACACAGAACTGCAAGATTCAGACTAGGTTAACTTCAGATTGAATTGGTTTTAATATTGCTCTAAAGTGAGCACCCCGAGGAGGCATCCAACTTTAAGCACCATGCATGAGCACATCCTACACTGGCCAGATTCTTAAGGACCTTGGGAGGCTGTACATGTCTGTTTTATCCCTCCCTTGAGTATACCAGTTTTCTCTTGGACTTCTTCCTTTGGTTCCTGGGCCTGTCCACTGATCTCTCTATTCTGCTGTATCATCCTCCCCTTTCACTCTTGTAATGAATGAAGCCAAATATGTTATCAGCATCTCTGTTTTTTCAGTTTTCCATGATTTCCTTCCCATCTGTGTTGAAAATCTAGCATTAGAAAACATCATTTTGTAGTTAGTAGCTTCTGTATTTGTCACAGAACTTGTTCCCCTAATCCTAGCGTGCAGAATTTTAATAGATCACAACCCAGTTCCCCAAATGTTCCATATAAAGTGTGTTTGTACATGAATATTGTACCATGCAGGTTTTGAGGTAAGGGATGTGTCTTTAAAAGATATGTTGTATACATTCTGCGAACATTGTCAGACAGCTAGACAATGCTATTCGCTATTAACAAGGTACCAACTGGTCATTACACAGGCAATGGTGCTCAAAAGGGTGGGCGTTACAGGAGGCTTGTTGGTGCAGATGCTGTTATACAGACAGTCTCTGCAGAACTAGATTTGTGACCCTGCTGGTGGTGCTATTTTTCTGTGTTGATGCTGAGCTTTTTGGACTTGAAGTGTGCAGCTCTGATCATAATGATGTTGATCCAGTTTCCCGTGTCTCTTCTGATTTTACCTGTCAGTATTGTGCTCTAGTTTCCTTTGATGCTGTACGTTGATCCCCTAGAGCCAACACCAATGAATACATAGGAGCTGGCTTTCAGTCTTCCAAACTGTTGCCTCCAGTAGGGAATAAGGACCACAGATGATTTAGCACCAGCCCAGAGCAAGCAAACTTAGCAGCAAGATTGGAAGACTTAAGAAGCTTTTTTGTTTTCTCTCAAGATTCAAAATTGAACAACTTTATGGTGGCTATACACCATTGTGGTAACTGCTAGAGTCACCATATTTGGCATAACTATTCACCAGCACATGTATCTCAGTTTTGCTGAGGACATTAAGCAATGGTTTTAGATTTTCGATTCTCTGGCCCTCTTGTATGTGTGACAGCAGTTAAGGGGCATTTGAAAATGTGGGAGGAGATTGTAAGACCTTCATGAATGTTGGTGTGAAATTTCAGCCTTCATGTTGTGCACTTTACTGGGATACAGCAGTACCAGTTTGTGCGTTTGGCATAACTTGCTGTGTAAGCCTCAGCAGAAGGAATTTGACATGGAACCTCAATGTTCATGACAATTTTCAACAGGAACATCATCTCGAAAGCGAGTTTTCTGCACTCTGTAGGAGAGTGTGGTGTGTCCTTGGGTAGTTAGCAGCAGCAGCCATCCTGAAGTTTTTTATGAATTTCCTGTTGTAGGGGTAGTATTGATGGATGTCTGTCCCTCCACCTTGTTGGGACAGCAGGATTAGGAGGGCAGTCTGCCCTGTTTACAACTCCTCTCTTGCTGTCCTCCTTGTCCATGCATGGCTTCCCATTCTGTCAGAAAAATGCTGCAAAGCAGGAAGTAGTAAGTAGAAATCAAACTTGTTAAAATGAGTTTTTCATGAAGTCCCACCAGTCAGGGTTAGAATATTATTCCAAGTTATTTTTGCTATCTAAAATGGCAGAAGACATTAGAGCAATTCTAGATTTAAGTGACCTTCATACCAAAACAAAACAGTTTGGAAGGTCATACACAATGTCCATCATTCTGACTTTATTAGAATGAGCCTGATGTGCTCTTTGTACATTCAGGATACTTAATGCATCAGGATGGTCAGGACTCCAGACGGTCACACATTTATGAGCAGGAGCTGGCCGTTATTTTTATGTTGTCCCTCTTATGGTGTTTGCCAGATGCAAGTCCACGGTTGTAACTGCAAGGAGTCAAGATCTTGCATTACTTGGATGAATCACTCTTGGTTCCTCGTGGGTTCAAACTGCGAACACATTTAAGGATTCCCTGCTTGAATCATTCCACTTCCTGGGAATAACAGTGAATTCTGAAAAGTCCCAGCTGATACTTTTCCAGCTGCTGACCTTCAAATGAAGGCAGTTGGATGCAGTCCATTGCTAAGTGTATTTCTCTCAGTACTGGGCATTCTGTCTACAGAACTAGGTACCCAAGATCTTGAATTCAAAATCTGTTTCAACACATTGTGGGCTCAGTACTTTGAATCTGTTGGCTACAGCCAATCCTGTGGCTTCCATTCCAGACTTCACATAAAAGTGCTAAAGTGGACAGTAAGGGTTTGTGCGCACAGAACTGTCATCCTATATCCCTTTCCATAAGAATCTCCAAAGCATGCAAACAACATCTACAGTAGTGAACAGTATTGGAAGTCTTGCCGCTGGAAACTTGTATTGTTACCAACTCCTTGGGGCATCTGTCATTACAGATGCAGCAGCCATTGGGTGTGGGAGAGTCATTTAAATGGGCAGATAGACCAGTATGTTTGGATAAGATTTGGGTAGTCCAACTCCATCAGCCCCTAATGACTCCTCCTTTGTGGCATTATTGCCATTTCTTCCAACATGGTGGCATCAGTGTGGTAACTCATTGGGGGATCTTATTCCTTATGCTAAGAGACTTAGTGAGTCTGGTACCTGGCCATCTGTATACTAGGGTAGGCCATTATTTGGCAGACAAATTAAATTCACTTTCTGTTGCTGCTTTCTGATAGTCTTACAGCAATCACTGACCCAGATGATTCTTTCTAGGGGATAAGCCTTAATTCATCATGTTAACATCACAGACCGGTACCAATTGCAACAAAATCATTTCTCTGACTCTGTTTTGGAGGATATTCCAAGGATGATGACATTCACAAGTGCCACACTGGATTACAGTACATTTTGTTTTCTATTTTCTCTGAGGAAGTACATCCAGAAAATCATAACTTCATGAGCCCAAAAATCTTCCTCACAGTTCCCTATGGCCTTGGCAGGTCTAGTTTTCCCTGTTGCTTCTGCCCTTCTTAAGATGCCCTTATGACTGTGTCCCACCAAGACTTTCTTGACCCAGTCCAGCAAACTACTGTACATTCACCTCCTCAGACTCATGGCTTGACTTCTGTAAACCACTGGCCAGTCACTGGAACCAGAGGAGTCGTACAGATTCTTTGTCTTCACAAAGGCCTCTACTTAGAATGCACACAAGGGTAACTGGTCTCTTCGGTATCTATGGGCAGCAGAAGGATGATGATATACTTCACTTTTGGACTTTGATGTCCACCTTGCAGTTTGATCCAGTTTCTGTTCAGTGTTCAGTCCCTACTTTTTATCATTTTCAAGTTGTGCTAAACCTCTATTAAAGGTATCTATTTCCTAACAATAAACCTTACTGCACTGAGATGTTTTTTTCTTTCCCTAAAGAATCTTTCATTAACTTCTTGTAAATCTGCAGAGGATGCTGTTTAAAGTATTTGTCTTGGAAAATGCACTTTGCAGTACTGTAACCTCTTCTAGGAATTTCAGATACTTATGCTGTCTCAGTTGATGTGCCACAGTTAATTTAATACTCAGTAATTTACCCTTCTTTCATAAGCTAAGTGGCCACAGAGATTAATCTGAATGAGTATCTGTCTGCCCGTGTTCTGGTCCGGGATAGTATCTGCTTAGTTAATGATATGGACATGTACCAACAGCTTTGATTTTACATTGATAGTAGTCTGTGCATATAGTTTTGGTCTTAACATTTGTTGTCCTTCTTGGAAGGGAAAGTTACAGAAGGTCTCTAAGCTTGCATATCCCACTAGGCTTCATACAGTTTTGCTGCTGTCTAATACCGGAAGCCTGTTCATGCTTACATCTAAGGCGTGTTCCATACAAGCAGGATCCACCTGAGGCGTGTTCCACACAAGCAGGATCCACCTGAGGTGTGTTCCACACAAGCAGGATCCACCTGAGGCGTGTTCCACACAAGCAGGAGCCACCCGAGGCGTGTTCCACACAAGCAGGAGCCACCCGAGGCGTGTTCCACACAAGCAGGAGCCACCCGAGGCGTGTTCCACACAAGCAGGAGCCACCCGAGGCGTGTTCCACACAAGCAGGAGCCACCTGAGGCGTGTTCCACACAAGCAGGAGCCACTTCAACATATTCTTCAGGCATTTCTGCAGAGCTGCACCTGCTCTTCCATCAGCACCTACTCAAGGCACAATATAACATGGATGTGATGTTTGTATCAAGGTTTTCCCTCGGGGCCAATGGAGTCCAGGGTATAATCCCTCTAGGATTTCCACCCTGGTGGAATTGCTGTTGAGTCTGTTCTGTCATTATGGAGGGCCTCCATTATACTTACTCCTTCCCCTTCTTCTGCAGTATGTGGTTTAGTTTCATTTCCTTCCATGTTATTGGTAGCTGTATGTATGCTTTAGCATATCATCAGAAGATTTGGAAAGGCTTGTCACCGTGATATGCAATGGAAAAGGGGTTGGGAGCATAACAGCCTGTGATGACATCTCCTAAGCAGTCCTATTATTTGCAGTATTGATCCTTTTATTACAAGGAATGGCTCCATCTCTATGGTAAGCGTATAACTGTTATAATTATTGCAGATTTCACATGTTGTGCTTTTATTACTTGCAGATACACTGTCTGTGCTTAGACATGAATCTGTTGGTAATAAGTGTTTCTTAGCAAGTTAAGTCTGCTAATATGTTTACTTTGTGATAAAGTATTCTCGCTAAAGCCATTAGCCACACTGGCACGGTTGGTAGATGGCCATCATGTCCAAGGCTAGATCTCAGTATGACAGCTGATACAGCTTTCAGTAGTACTTGTACTCAGTACAGGCTTTTCTGTTACTGCACCAACTTGTGAAATATCTCAAAGCACATCTGTAGTTAAAGACAAATATTACAATGTTTCCATTGCCATTTTTTTTCGAGAGGCTGGGACATTAATCTGGGCTTGTCATATGGTCCATAGTCGGTGCTTTATCTCTAAGCCATGGAACTGTCAACAAAACAAGTTGTCTTTACTTTTCATAAAATAATGCCTCTGTGCAGTACCATTCATGTAAATCATGTGCAGTGTACTTCTCACAGGTTACTTCAGCTCATTGTAGTGTTGAAGACTTGGCTGAAACCAGAATACCATGTTTCTTCAGTGCAACAAACTGTAAAGCAAGAATGTGTATTTTTTCCAGATTATTACCATGTTTCCAGAAGAAAATGTTAAAGTATCAGCAAACCTTCCATGGGTTACATCAGCTTGAACTCGGAATACCTTCCCTGCATGGATGCATATTCCCGCCCAGTTGCTTTGAAGGCCCTCACCTGTTATTGGCTTGCTGAGCCTAATCTCTATCCCAAGGCTGTCCATTTCCACCACAGTACCTCTTCCAAGGTTGGCACCACTCAGCACTCCCTCCAGGACTGTACACCCATCTTCTCCCTTCTGGTGCTGTCATGTGCCTGAGCCACTAACAGAACAGAAGTGGCAAATTAACATTCTACTTGTATAGGAGTGTGATTATAGTACTGCCAAATAAAGCTGGACACCTGTGTTGTAGTCGGGTCTTTATCCATTTTTGCCATTG
Source organism: Protopterus annectens (assembly GCF_019279795.1). Lineage (NCBI taxonomy): Eukaryota > Metazoa > Chordata > Ceratodontiformes > Protopteridae > Protopterus > Protopterus annectens. Next base: position 1,424,407,395 of record NC_056733.1, on the reverse strand, counting down.
GTGCTGGCTCGTTTTGTTGATCACACATGTTTAATCTTTGTATAGCTGCAGCCCATCTCAACTACAGACACATCCAATGTCGGTGATAGTTTTTTCCCCTTTTATTCATGTGTGCTGACTGAAACTACCTCCTGGATACATAAATTAACACTGTGCCTCCAGGACTGAGTCAGTCAGTTTGTTTTGCTCTCTTCTTAATACACTGTAGAGGGCTGGAGAACTCTGGACCCTCCTCCTGTCTAACACAAGTTTGATTTTTCTGCTATACATCATGCTTTTGGCATGGCACTCCCAAAGGCCTGAGTTTATTCCACTTTCCTGTGCTTGATGCAGGTTCTTTTGACACCAAGGAGATGGTTTTGTTTTTCCTTGCATTTCAGGAAAATATTTGGCATCTACAAATGATTTTCAGGCTCATAGGCAAATGTCAGGCCATCAGTCTGCAGACCATTACAAGTCAAGCCAATAACTAGCGGTCAGAATCAAACTATGTACCTTATATCTATGAGATAAAGAACTTAACCATTATGCCAAACCAGCCCTAGAATCCTAGATCTCTGGAGAAATAGAGAGCAACCATATTTCTTGCATCATAGCTCTGCCTATCTCCATTCTGGTACATAGGTCTATAGTAGAGCAATATGTCCCCCCCCCCAAAAAAAAAAAATATATATATATATATATATATATATCTATATATATTTTTTATATATGTATATTTCCAGAATGTACCATGTTTCTAGAAGTCATGGGGTTCCAGCTATGAGGACATGATGCTATTTTTCTAACACTAGGTCTTTGAAAACTGTCCTTTTGTCATACTAGGACAAAACTGAATGAATTGGCTTTATGCGACAGTACTGTGATAAAATTTTTATGCAAGTAGTGTGTTAATTTGCCACCACTTCTTACCTTTGTATGTGGTAACACCACATTCTCTCCCCATTTCACATTCTGCTGTCTGCAGCTGCCATGTTAAATATCTTAATGGCTTTGCCGAATTTAGCTTTGTTAGCATGGCAGCAATGTGTTTACTGGCTCTTGTATCAAGTCAGTGTGCCACTGGTAACATTGAGCTGAGGACTGATAATATGATCATATATCCCTAAATCATTGGTACTACAGCTACCCATAGAACGATAAACAGCCTTCCCTTGAAACAGGCAAGCCTCCAGCCTACTACTGTTTGCTCCTGAAGATAACATCACAGATTATCAACCACAAGTGTGTCTTTGTCATAAAAATAAAACCGTACCTGTCCTCACACTTGTCTACATGACAGTGATGCTTGTTATTGAGTCCGTTGCCTGCAACCCACAACCCTGAAGGTCCATGCCAACAAACAGCATAAAATGTTATGTCATTACCATTGTTGTGTATATAGGGTGGCAAGTACCCCCAACATGCCCCATGCAGATGTCTTCAGCCTTTAAACCTCCTTAAGTTTTATAATGAGCTCATAAGGTCACACAACCTTGGGTAAGAAGGTAAGATATGTCTGAGGTTGTTCCACTGAGTGGACTCAGAATATCATGATTTAGTCACTGAAAATGTAGGTATATTTAAAATCAGTAAAGACAGGACAACGGGAGTAGTCTTGTCATCCCTGAAGTATAGACGTCATCCTCCTCACAAACCACGTGTTCTTTGCTGTGGAGGCTGTTGTTAAATCCTTACCATCTACCTGTGTGCAGTTTTCTACCTGCACAATAATTTGGATGGTCCATTCTTCCAGTGGGCTGTGAAGTGCTGCTGATTTAGCCACTGGAAGGTGCACGTGCTGCTAGCATGGCTCACATGAAACAAAACCACTCTTCCTGTGATCTCGGTTTACGTTTTAGAGCAAAACCTTTTATGTTCCATTAAAGTTGAAAGGCAACCTCTTGTTTGCAGAACAACCATATTGTAAAAAAGATGGCATTTTCCAGACTCTGTACACATTTTTGCTCTGAAAGAGGACTATGCATGCTTTGCAAAGTAACCTTCCATAGCAGATTTTAAAATTGTAACTATTTGTGAAGTGCGTTTTACTGAAGTTGGAGGATAAGAACATTGCAAGTAAGTCGACATTTATTTTTGTGAATTCATTGTTTTATGTTCTCAGGTGTCTGCAGCAGTCAGTTGAAATGTACTAATACTTTAAGGCACTATGAGTGTGCACGTATATGCAATATACATATGTAAAATTATATATGGGTTTGTGTCAGATTATAGAGTTTTCAGGAAACTCAACTTCATATGGTTGAGACCACATGTTTGACTTTCCGAAAATTTGGAGCATTAGTATGGAGATCATAGTACAATGGGAATCAGGGAATTTAGCCCTTTCCCTACTGTAGTGCAGTCTTGGAGTTGCTGTATATAATTTGCAAAGGGTGTCGGGGTGCAGGGGGCTTGCCCACAAAAATGTAGATTTTTGTTTGCTTTGTTTCATAGATTAGTCCTAGGATAACTGCTCTTGTGAGCCATTTTAAGCCTAGCCAATTACCCCATACAAGACTTAAACCCTGCACCTTGTGTCTGTAAGATACACACCTTAACCATTATGCCAATCTCCCAGTTTCATTTGAGTTTTTGAAAACTTGAACACATGTTCTCAACCATATGAAGTTGGAGTTTCCAAAAACTGTATAATTTGACACACACACACACACACACACACACACACACACACACACACACACACACACACACGTCCCCATCAGTTGACTGAGTTTTTAGAAACTCGAAATTCACATGGCGAGACTATATGATAAGAGTTTTTGAAAACTTGAAGCTTTTGAATGTAGATCACAGCACCGTGCAGATCAGGAAATTTATCATTTTCCGCACTGTAGTGGGATCTCTGAGTTGGTATATATAATTTGCAGGGTGTGTTTGGGGGTGCAGGGGGGCTTGAAAAAAAGGTATATTTTTGTGGTTTTTTTTTTGATGTTTGAGATTTCAGAAACTTGATCATATGGTCTCGAACTCCTGAATTTTGAGTTTCTGAAAATGTGATCATCTGACATAGACACACACACACAACAAATTCAGTGTGTTTGTCATACGTTTATTACATCAAACATTTCAGAAGGTCGCTTTTTTAAACTGAAATGCTAACGCTTCATCACATGATGCTGGCATTTGCACTGGGATGACTGTATAGTGGGGAGTGGGAATTTGCCTTTTACCTACTGTTTCACGATCAAAGAATTAATATGTATTAATATGTATAACTAGTGTGTGGGGGGGTTAAGGAAAGCTTGCACCCACATAAAACTTTTTTCAGTTTT